>NC_073746.1:301441948-301606948 GCF_029784135.1 Toxorhynchites rutilus septentrionalis | reverse complement strand
CGAATCCCGAAGCGCTAGTTGTTTGAATATTTTCTGTTTAGCGTGATGAGTTTTTGAGCTTGGTTTCAGATTATCAAAAATTTGATGCAGCTGCTGAACGTAACAAACAACCACTACGATGTGGTTGTTTCCCAGGTTCGTCGAAGCCAGGTATACGTAATTGTTGGCGGTAAACTAGCTCTGCTGCAGAACAATTAAAATCTTCCTTCAGCGCTGCCCGAATTCTCAAAAGTACCAATGGGAGCCTATCCGACCAGTGTTTCGCATCTACGCACATAAGAGCAGATTTGAGAGTTCTGTGAAAACGCTCCACCAAACCGTTAGACTGTGGGTGATAAGCAGTCTTTCGTAAATGCTCCGTTCCTATTATTCTGTTAAGTTCGCCGAAAAGAATTGATCTCAAATTGTCTGCCCTGATCAGTAGTGATGCGATGCGGCACCCCAAAGCGTACTACCCACAAAAACATAAACACTTTAGCCACCATCTCCGCCGTAATATCCGTGATGGGTACTGCTTCTGGCCAACGAGAGAATCTATCAACCATAGTAACTAAATAGCGGAAACTATTTGAAGGTGGAAGCGGACCAACAATATCAACATGACCGTGACAAAAACGTGTTTTGGGAAGGTCAAATACTCTAATTGGCGCCATAGTATGTCGCCAAACCTTTGAACGTTGGTAGGTGATACAATGCTTAACGAAATCCTTCACATCTTTGTTGATTCCTTTCCGAACGAATCGGTCGGCAAGCAGTTTACGAGTAGCACGAGTTCCAGGATGTGCTAATCCGTGGACAACTTTCAACACAGTTTGACGATTGGTTGTGGCGGAATATAAGGTCGAACTTCACCTTCAATCGACACGTCGCAATAAATTGGAACTGTACAAGCGGAAAGGATTCGCTTTTCCAGTTTTAGTGACGACGACAGTAATAATTTTCGCCTTTCGACGTCATTTATTTGGTCTACTGCAACAGCACTGAAGTTAATCGGTGACGACACAGAATCCACTGACTCCACTCGTGATAATACGTCAGCGACCACATTGTCCTTACCTTATATGTCTTATATGACGAACATCACTCGTGAATTGTGAAATAAATTGCAAGTAACGGTCTTCATGTGGTAGTCGTGCGAAGGAGTTGGATGATAAGGCGTGATGATCCGTAAAAATAGTAAATGTGCGTCCTTCCATGTTTTCATGTCGAAAATATTGTACCGCCATTTTCATTGCCGTTAGTTCTCTTCCGAAAGTGAAGTACTTTTGCTGTGCAGACGAAAACTTAGCTGAATAGAAGCCCAATGGCTTCCAGCCCCCGTTCGAGAACTGCTGCAATACGGCACCAGCTGCAGTATTTGAAGCGTCTACCATTAGCGCCATTGGTTTGGTTGAGTCGCGATAATGCAACAACACGGCATCAGAAAGAGCCTTCTTGCAAAGTTCGAATGATTCTTTTCCAGCATTTGTCCAAATCATTTTTCAGTTATCATTTTTTTTTATTTCCTTGTACCATCGCACGGAGATCTGCTTGCTGATCACTAGCTTGAGGAATAAATCGTTTGTAACCGTTCACAAGAGCGAGAAAACGACGGAGTTGTTTCACAGTTGAAGGCTGCTCGAATTTCATAATAGTTTCTACGCAATCCGGAAGAGGCATAATCCCATCACTACAGATAATGTATCCGAGAAGTTCCACCTGAGGTTGGGCGAAACGACATTTCGCAAGGTTTATAACAAGGCCATTTTGTCTCAAGCAATCGAAAACGATACGTACATGATCCCGGTGTTCTTTCTCCGAAGTCGAATGCATATATCATCGATGAAAGTGATGACGAAATCCAGATCTCCAAATACCCGATGCATATACCGTTGAAATGTTTGCGAAGCATTGCATAAACCATTTTGCATCGTTAACACATTGCGGACCGCTCACGATTTTTGTCGTGTGGTCGACACAAGCCTAATTCGGACATAAGTTTAAATTCCTTCTTCGCAGCGTCCAATTTATCCGGAGCTAATCTCCGTACTTTGGAGGCAACAGACTGGCCCTTCGTAACAATGTGATGCTTCACTTCACGTTGTTGCACTGCAGTTCGCATCGTTGATGGTAGCGTTCAAAAAGATCAAACAAAAGACAAAAGATCACCACTGATTGTTGTTACATCACACACGCAAGCAGTAATTAATCCACCAATTGAGTGAAGTTTTGTTTCACTATCTACCAAACAGTGATTTTTGAGGTCAACGAGTAGACCAAAGAAAGCTAGAAAATCGGCACCAATGATAGCAGTGTTTGTGTCAGCTACCAGGAAATTCCAAGAAAAACGTTGTCGTAAGCCTAAGACTGATGTCACATTAGGCGGATTCGCCGCCGCGGATATCGCGACGGTTTTTTCTCGATATAAATTCGCTTTCAAAACCGCCCCGCTCTGTGTGACATGGCTCACACACTGTAGATCCTCCGCTGCGGTTTTATTCGCGGAATCCGCGGCGGCGAATCCGCCTAATGTGACATCAGCCTAAATCTGTGGTAACAAATCGAGAGTTATAGGTTTTGATAACTGTTCCGTTTGCAGCATGAAGTTGGAACGATGTGGGTCCTTTCAAACAATCTTTTCTGATAGCAGGGATTATGGAGACATCTGATCCGGTGTCTATCAAAAAACGACTGCTACTAGTACGGTCGAAGATGTGTAGGCGGCGGCTTTCAGGAGGGCTTTTTTTCCACTGTTGCCGCTTCAAGTGGACACAAATCTAGTTTTTGACGTAGAACTACGTCTTTCAAGAAGGGTGCCAAATCAGAAAACAGGTCACGTTTTTGTGAAATAAAGTTAACGTTAATAACTATTCTAACAGCGAACAAATTCTGAAATTCTCTAAGATTTGTTTGATATACTATACAAGACAATCCACTAATACCTAAGCAGATTAAATTAATGAAAACTGGAAGCATTCTTATTTTCTCATACATTTGTTCTACCGATTTGTGTGCATTCCCGAACAGAGCTGTCAATAACGTGCAACTGATACATTCGTTTCTGCCCGTTTTCAACAAATTTGTTTTAAATAAGCCATCCACGATTTGAAGCCACACCAAAACATTCTTTGTGTGGACACCAACTGAACAACATCGTTACTGGACGAGCTGGACGGCGAGGGATCGAGTGCCTTTCTCAAGGAAATGAGTTTTGTATTCATCGAAGCAACATGGTTGCCGCAGAGCGTCGAGCGGGAGAGGATTGTTTTCTTGACGGGTGAAAGAGGAGTATGGAATAGAGTTTCTTTCCACAATGGCCCTGCTTAGGACTAGAGGCGGTGATTACAAAAATTTCGATGCATTTTGAAATAATATCCGAAGTGATAAACGTGAAGTGGATTGGATAATATAATTCCGTAGTTCTACATCGAAAACTGCGGTCGTGTCCTAGATACAACCTATTACAATTTTTTGAACTGACGAACGAACAGGGTTTTCGGCACTGATGTGCGTTTCTACCATATTTTCTATGGTACCAACATACGGTTTCATTTGATGGTTGACGGGTTCGTGACGATGAGCGGCTGCGTAACCCACTTGTTTTCAAACAGCGAATTTCAGCTGTGAGCGCGGCAGTTTGATCTTGAATGGTATTCAACTCAGGTTCAGTCACCATTGAAGGAAGTAGGGGCCGACGTAGAGGCGACTGTGACGGAGTTTGAGGATTCCAGCATTTTATCTACCATTTCTGCAATTTTCGACAGTGCATCCTCACTGATTGTCAAAACCGGCTTTATTCTTTTCATAACTTTCATAATATTTTCATTTATATTCAGTCCGGCTGCCAATTCCTGCATGCGTGCCAGTAGATGTGTCAGACGCGTATCTCCCAAATCTCACGGATTTAGTAATCGTTCTATTTTTCCTTGAGGAGAAATCTCGAAGCGGGAAATGAGTCGCTCTTTCACTTTTTTATATTTTTCGGTTGACGGAGGGTTTTGCACCAAATCAGCAATATGGCAGATTACAGATTGATCAATTTTGCTGATGATGTGGTAATATTTTGGGCCATCAGTAACGACTCCGGCCAAAACGATTTTTTTTTCCGGTTTGTGCAAACCACATAGCCGGATCATTTCGCCAAAAATCTGGTAGCTTTACAGAAACAGCGGCTGCTGTTTGATTTACTCTTTCGACTTCGCCCACCATTTTGTATCGGTAAAATTATAAACATTCGTGGTGGATTATTTTTACGATTTTCCTTAAAAAAAATGAGTGGGTTATATCTATGATATAACCGCAAGGTTGACGTGGAACTTCCTTAGCTTAGCAATCATTCGTTTGTATTGATTAAATTCTTGATTGAATGAACAGTTTCCAAATTCAATTGAGTTCAATATATTTGCTCTGTGAGTGAAAAAAATGAACAAATGCCGTGTAAAGTCAATTCATTTATTGTGATTGATTGTTCTTCGTTACAAGTAAATTTAATGACGGACCTTTTACGTTTGGTATGATGACTAGAACAAAATATATGTACGGAAGAATTATCAAACGTTTGATAAACCAGCCTAAGGCTGAAAATCTTTCCAATAAAGACAAAAAAAAATTATCAAGCGATTATTTTATTTTACATTTCCCTCTGAAGTTTACATCCCAAAAGTGTACATACTTCTCGAATTTCGAATTTGCTTAAAACTGGGAAGTTCATTCGCTTCTAGTGTCTGCACGATTTTCCCAGGTTCCTAAGTTTAGAAGATCATGTTAGGACAGACATATTCCACTCTGCACAAAGGCAAGCGAGGACAAAAGTACTCGCAGTTTGCATTTATTTGCAGAGCCGATTTCCCCAGAAACCTCGGTTTTGAAGTCTGTGTTAGGGAAACACATTTCAATCGGAATAAAAATACCCCCGATTTGTATGAATTCGCAATGCCGATTTCCCCACGCTCCATGGATTTGAAGTCTGTGTTAGGGAAACACATTCCAGTCGGAACAAAAATACCCCCGACTTGCATGAATTTGAAATACCGATTTCTCCAGGCACCTTGGTTTAGAAATCTCTATTAGGGAACACATTTCGGTGGGAACAAAAGCTCTCCCTACTTTCGTGTGTTCTTCTTCTTCTTTTTGGCTTTAAGAGGGTTTAAACTTTTCAGTTCACTCGCCTCTAGGCTCTTTCGTGTGTTTGCAATACCGATTTCGCTGCTTGGTTTTAAAGTCTGTGTTAGGGAACATTTTTCGATGAGAACAAAAGTCCCCCTACTTTCATGTATTTGCAATGCCGATTTCCCCAAGGCTGCTTGGTTTTGATGGCTGTGTTAGGGAAACCGTAAATCGGGCCAATCAAAACGATGCAGTTAGGGCGTTTAGATAACGCCTAATATTTTACAGTTATTCAATTGTTTATCTAATGAAAAACAACATTTTGTTAGTTGCGATAGATGCGTAGAAATATTCCCTATCAAGTGATGCAAACATCTCTCCTATCCAGTACGAAATGTTCGAGCTATAAGCATTCGAAATCTTTCATTTTTTCCTGCATGTTCTGTGTTTAGGTTTTCATTTTACCCTCCATATATTCCGGTTAGACGTAGTCCCACGTCAAAACGTCAAATCTAGTGATTTCCGAATGCGATTAACTTTTAACGAACCGGCAGGGTGTGCACCCGTGGCCGAGTGGTCAGCGTCTCACATTATCATGCCGGTCACCAATGTGGGATTCGAGTTGCGAGTGAGGAAAAATGTTTTATTTTAATTACAAATCTTTATTCTCTTGTTTTAGCATCGACTGATGTAAGCTAACTGAAACTTCTCAGCCTGAAAAACTAACTGCTTAAAATATATGATGGTATGTGTTTGCGTGTATACCTGATGCGAGGGGCTAATCAATTCGAGCGTGTCTCCACAGACTAAGAACGCTTGTCACTATGTAATTAAAGAACATATGGGAATTGAATTTTCCGAATTTCCCTATTTCCCTTCAGAGTTTTCCGAAAATTTTCAATTGTCATGTTTGGTTGAAATATGTGTAATATTTTATGGGACCCCCTCTCCATTCCAGAGAAGGAGTATCAAACAATTATAGAAACATTTATTGACCTTTACATTTTTATTATTCATTGATTCTCGAGTTCTGCAGCATCCACCCTGTGGGAGGGGGAGGCGGGAAGTGTCTATCTAATATAGCAACATTTATTGTCCCCTAAAACCTCCACATGCCAAATCTGGTTTCGTTTGCTTGATTTATTCTCGAGTTATACTGAGATTTGTGTTTCTCGAACTATCGTGAAAACCTTCCCCGGCCCCAAAAACCCCTACACAACGTCGATCGGCTCAGTAGTTTCCGAGTCCATAAGAATCAGACAGAAATCCATTTATATATATATATATATATATATATATATATATATATATATATACTAGCTGACCCGGTAAACTTCATCCCGCCCAAAATTTATTTTTCGTTATCACACCCACGTGTTCTTACTAAGCGCAAATTCATGGGTCCAATCGCAGAGCTGTTCATTGATAGATCTTCTAATCTACCCTTTAAAATTTCCTTTTATTATAAAATTACTAGTACTTCTACCAAAACTCGTCATTATAATATAATTTTTAGAAGATTATTTTCAGACACAATTCTCGTTCAAGATTTTCCAACCACTTGCTCTATTTGATTGATTAGTTCTCGAGTTATGCAGAAATTTGTGTTTCATTCGTATGGCAGCCTCCCCTTAGAGAGGGGAGGAGTGTCTAACCACCATAGAATCGTTCATCGATCCCTAAAACATCTATATGCCAAGTTTGATTCCATTTTCTTGATTAGTTCTTGAATTTACATAAATCTACGCTTCATTTGTATGACAAACCCCCCCCCACCAACTCTTAGAGAGGGGGAGGAGTGTCTAACCTCCAAAGAAACATTTATTGCCCCCTAAAACCTTCACATGCCAAATTTGGTTCCATTTGCTTTATTGGTTTTCGAGTTATGCAGAAATTCCTCACCTCCCCCCCTCAAAGAGGAAGGAGTATCTATTTACCATAGAAACGTTTATTCCCACCTAAAACCTTTATATGCTGTATTTTGCTCCATTTTCTCGATTAGTTTTCGAGTTATACTGAAATTTGTGTTTCATTTGTATGGCAGCCCCCCCTTAGAGAGGGAGGAGTCCATAAGAATCAGACAGACAGACAACATTTCATTTTTATATATATTTAGATAAATAGATAGATGCTCAAAAATATTTGGCCCTTTCCATATGCTAGTTTAGATAAATTTTCGGAAAACTAAGTATGCCAAATTGCTTAATTACCTAATTAAGCAATTTGGCATACTTAGTTTTCCGGGTCTTCACGCCCGAAAAGTTTCATTAAGTTCTGAGAGGGTCATGACAATCCCATAGACGAGCTGGGGCGAAATCCGTCATTTTGAGAAAAGTAGTAAAGGCAAACGACGATGCGATAATGTTATTTGTCAAGCAATTTTGACGAAATTTCAAAAGGGATAATTTTACCCCGCTGTGGTAGGTTTAGTGTTAAAGTTATCATTTTAATGTCCAATTGTCTACGGAGGGGAAAGGTCTAAAATGGTGGCTTTTCTGTTCATCTGGTATGTAAACCGTCCCTAAGTAGTTGGAACGAAACACTGAGTGAGAATGAACGAAGAACTAGCGCAAGCCGACCGCTAATCTCAGATAGATCGTTGAGGCTAAAACTGATGCTTTAGGGTTCGCTTGATTTGGGAACTTTGCAAAAGGGAACGAAGAATGGAATCTCATTGGAAATCTCCTAGGAATCTGTGTCACTGTTTGTAGTGATATTATTAAAAAAAAGGTACATTGTTGCGCTTGTTCCCTGGTGTTTTAATATTTTCCGGTGGAGTGCCACATCATAACCTTCGACAATCATTCAGAAACATCCAAGGAACATCTTTTTTTTTGTTTCCTTCCTCGTCAGTGTCTCTTTTTCAGCTATAGAATCTTGTCCGTTGAAATAAAAAACAATATGATATCTGTCCGAAACGGCCTCATTCCGATCGTCCCATTATACTCTTCTCCTCAGTCAGAGACACGATATAAAATGCAGTTTTTGTTGCTCCATTCACACTAGAAGTGTTTTCCTCGAAACTTTTGATGAATCATCTATTCCGTCCGCCGGTGTATTGGAATGATGGCCTTGTCGAACGGCGATTTGTATCTGACGCCAGCATCAACGAAGAACTTGTTGGGAATGCCCAAGTTGCAAAGGTACAATCGTCCGCACGCGGACTCCGGACCCAAATCGTTCAGCGGTAAAATGGGCAAAATGGAGCATTTAGTCGGCACGGAGTCAATTCCTCCGACCGGCGGATCAATGGCGAGTACTGGCGCACGGCTGACCGAAATCCACTTGCGAATCGGTTCGCTGAGATAGCGCGACTTAACGGTGGCGATGATTAGATCACAGGATGGAAGGACTGTAATTGATGGAAACACGTTAGTGAAACTGGGTTTCTGGAATGGAAGGAAACAACTTACGTTGAGCGTTGAAAGTAACCACGTTGCCGGTCGCCTCATACAGCTCCAGCTCGTTGCTGATTCTGGTGGATTTTATCGCACGGGTCACGTAAAGGATCACCGCCAAACCGTGGCAGGCAAGCAATCGTCCGGTGACGATACCAATCTCACTCAGTCTTGCGTTGTACGGTTCGTCACATATGATCACAATCCTTGGCCACTGGTGCTGATTGTTGGGCGTTAGACGTCGCGAGCCTCCCAGCAGTTGGAGGGCAATCTCGGAGGCGCCCCGCGCGAGGAGATCGTTTTGACGCTCAATCGATAAACCACGGTTTTCCGCTAGCTGTTGAATGAGGTCACGAGTGCTGCGAGGTATCGATGGGATGACTAACCCCTCATCCGTTACGTACTCTTGACCGATGGTGGTTGCTGCTTCCGGAACCCTGCTTATCAGCTCTATTTGCCGATATTGGGCTGGTTCCGAGGTGAGCACATTCTCGTCGTGACGATATTTCTTCCTCGAAGCCCTCTGCCGCGTAGTGTCCGGCCTTTGCTGGTATGACTCGATCTCATCCCAAATGGCTTGCTTATCGAATAGGGCAAGATTTTTCTCAAAGTCAAACTCCTCATCCATTATCGGATCGTCCACAGGTGTCCCGAAGGTGGAGTTTTTGTTGGAATAGCGATTGTTATAGTTGTTACCATTTCCGTTGCGAGATTTTTTCCTCAGGTTGTCACTTTTGTACGACGTGGATAGAACTCCTTTCATAAAGGTTCCGGCACCGGCTATATCTATTGGCCGACTGGTGCTTTTGGTAGATCCATTCTCAAATCCATTTTTGATCTGACCATTATTATACTTGATTGGCACCGGAGATTTTGAAGCCTGCTTCACATTGGTGTTTTTGGGAGATTTGTTCTGACTGGTAGCTGCATTCATCACAACGATTTTCAGAGCTTCTAGCTCCGCATCGATGGAATCATCCGACTGGTCCGATTGGCTCGGGAGTGATTCGAAACAGGGTACATCGGAAAGCATTTCCACCCTTTCAATGTCCTTACAATTCAAAGTAACCTCAACATCGTCTCTTTTGAATGGAATTCCGTTTCGCACTGCCCTTGTTATCACAATTTCCAGAGGGCTGACCCGCGAGATGACACCCTGGAAGACACCTATGTCCGAAAGGCAGTGGATCGAGACCGCCTTACCGACCCAAATTTCGCTCATTCCTGCGTTGCTGCTGTATTGAAAGTGGGGACAATGGGCAAATGGACCCGCTTCTTTATCTTCTCCACGGAAACCACAATGGCTTCCACTTGATGCTTCTTGTTGGCTAAGATCCGCGATCGTCTCCCCACCGCCGAAAAAATACACGAAAACGTTTTCACATACGTAGGACCTTTGATCGAGCTCAACACATAAAACTTGTCTATGGCTAGTAACAATAAGGATGTTCCTGTTATGCTCTTAATCTAAACACACATAAAGCTAAGTTCTCTTGATATATATATTTTCTCACTGTCTTCAACTATATTTGCAAATAATTTCACGCAAATTACGCTCATTTCGCTGCACGACCTTCTGCATCTTTTTTCCAACAGAAATGACATTGACAGACTCGATTGTGCAAGTTTGCATTTCGACAATGCTGGCAACCTCAGCGGCCAGAATAAGTTCTGTCAGCGAAGCGTTACGAGCGTTATAATAGGGGTGCTTTTTTACTCTTGCAAAGATGCCAGGTTTGCAGAAATGTCTTCATTTCGAAGACATTTGATTTCGTGAAGACATTTTAAAGACATTACAAATATGTGAACACATTTCACATTTCAACACCATTAGGGCCCCCGCACACTGCATACTTTTTTTCGGCCGATAGTTTGGTCGGATTGGTTTGCTAGTGCGCACACTAGCCAACTGTCGGTCGAATATTCTCGAAAGACTGTGTTAATTTTTGTTTGACAAAGGAGAAGAGAACGGCGGAGGAAAATCAAAAAGAGTTTCAGAGAACATTGGGTGCATCCAACTCTCAGTGATTTGCACGGGGCGTATGTCGGATGTCAAAATTGAGAGCGAATTGAACTATCGACCGATAAACAATCGTCGTGTGTGCGTAGGTCGATGCTAGCCAGTACTGATTAAACGAACGGCCGAAAGCTGGCCAACAGAATAGTTTAAATGCAATCGGGAAGCCTATCAAACATTTTTATCGGCCCAAACTGAATCGGTGTAGTGTGCTCATATACATATTGCTCCATACTGATTAAGTCGTCCGACCTATCAATCGGTCGACAAAAGTCTGCAGTGGGCGGGGACTCTGAGTGTTGGGAAAATGTATTTTTGTTATTTTTTGGTCTACAAGCATGATCATGCAAATTTCCAACGAAATGATCTGTCTAGTTGTAGGATCCCGCTCTATCTTATTTTCAAGCGGTTATCGGTCCAATGTCGACCGAACGCCATAAAGCGCTTCGAAAGTGCCTGAATCTAACCCCGCTGTGCCCGCCGCAAGCAGTACTGCCTACCGCTTCAGCTATAAATATTCGCGATAACGTACCCACCCACTCTACATTGTTGTGTCGAATCGGTCCCATCAAATGGTGTCGACAACGATGCCGATATCGTGCCATAATGCAATGATTTTGTCGACCTACCCTTCGTATTCGACAACCAATTACGAGCCAAACCTGTGCCAATCTGGCACCGCGTCGACCGATTGAAAAACTGCTCGAACCTTATTATGGCAGTATTTGTTTTGAAGAAAGTTTAAAGTTACCAAGGAACAAAAAAAAAATTGCGTTGTTTACAAACATTTATTTTTCATACAATGCTTTCAAACTTAATACAATGCCACTAAAATTGAAAGCAAACATTTGCAGCGTTCATGTTGTCAGCAGCAAATCCCCGACAGGTGGAAATTTTCTTCGAAACTTTATCCACTCTCAGCTCAATTGTTTTCGTCGCATCTTGTGCTCTACAGCGACAGCAGGAGAATTCATCATCGACTATTGGGATTTCAGTGGATGGCAGCTACTGCATAATGTTTCCTTATTGACACAGATCGAGTTTTTGTCTTCTTCGAAACCACCTTCTCCGTCCTCACATCACTTCTACCCGATGATGTCTGCCGTTTGAAGAATTTGATGAAAACTGCACTTAAAGTTTCCTTCGATCGTCCGTATCGATTGCAACGGAATATTGCTGTGCCATTGAGAGTTTAAGGGTTTCTGAGAAATATGAGATAGAGGTAAAATGTTCTGTAGATCGAAAGCAATGAAACAAAATACTTCTGTTACCTGTCCATACTTCGATTGGAAGTTTTCTCTGTGTTGTTTTACCGAGCAGTATTCCAATTGAGAATAGAATCCCTAAAACCAGCTGATATTGGCGACTGTTTCTTTAACACTTTCATGTTTCATGTTTTGACAGTTCAACGAGAAGGAGGAAAGCTATCGCTGCAGTAATGCCTTTTCGCTCAGTATAAATAATCGCATACAATTATAATTGAAAGTGTAGACAGTGCTGCCTGTGGGGAGGCAAGGCGGGGTATGGTTCCAGCACTTTTGTAGCACTTTCCGTCGCTTGGTCCACTTTGTACCTATAACCGCTCGAAAATATAGGAAACTGGGCAGTTTAAAATCTATTCGAGCGGTTATAAGCACGGTGTCGGTCGAGTGACGAAAAGTGCTACAAGAGTGCTGGAATTTTACCCCGCCTTGCCTCCCGCAGGCAGCACTGCCCTAAGTTTCAGCTATAATCACAATAAAACTACACGAACTGAGCGAATCGCCATTACTGCAGTCTATTGTCTCCTCATTGAACTGTCAATACTCAAAACAACAGTTGGTGTACAAAGAAACGAATTTCGTAAGTATTTAAAATTACCTTTATTTTCTGTTTTAAATTAATTCAGTTCATTTTAGACTTGCTTGATCAAAGTACTGACTGGCACAGTTTGCGAACAGGACAGGTGAGTAAATTAATATGATTATTCTACCGAACAAATATGTTGTGTTGATCGGCCAGCTTAGAGACGGTTAAGTTATCAAAACGATTATTGTTCCGGATAATTTTTCTGTATTCAGGAATGTGACAGGAATAAATAATTGTTATCCGTTATGTTTTCTAAAGCGATAATATCGTTTAAAGGGTGTGTCACATCAAATTGCATCACGGAAAAAACGCTGTAGAAATTTAATTTTTAGGAATTATATCTTCAGCTTTCGCTTATAATCAGATAAGAGTGTATAGATCACGTTGGCCATGCTTCACTGTCAATTTTTCGTAAATTTGGAAAAATGTCGTCGAACGAAAAAGAGCGTCGTGAATTAATCCTGTGCACTCATTTCGAGAATCCGGAGTTGTCACATCGGGACATCGGTAAGATGCTGGGAATCGTTCAATCCACGGTCAGCAGAGTACTAAAACGATACTTCGAGAACCTACCCATCGACCGGAAGGTGAAGAACGGCAAAAATGGATGCTCCGTCAGTGAAAAAGATCACAAGCGCGTAGTAAGGCAGTTTAGACGTGATCCGAGAAGTTCGGTCCGGGATGTCGCCAATAAGCTGAATTTGTCAAGTTCATTCGTCCAGCGGACCAAGCAGCGGGAGGGCCTGCGTACATACAAGGTTCAGAAGGCTCCTAACCGCGACGAAAGGCAAAACATGGTGGGGAAGACGCGAGCCCGGAAGCTGTACACCGAAATGCTGACGAAGCCGCATTGCCTGGTAATGGACGACGAAACCTACGTCAAAGCGGACTTTCGTCAGCTGCCGGGCCTGTTGTTCTTCTCCGCAGAGGACAAATTCAGCGTTCCGGAGGAGATTCGCAAGCAGAAACTATCCAAGTTTGCCAAAAAGTACATGGTGTGACAAGCGATCTGCTCTTGCGGAAAGCGGAGCGCCCCCTTCGTGATGACCGGCACGGTAAACGGGCAAGTATACATTAAGGAGTGCCTACAGAAGCGCTTACTACCACTATTGAAGCAGCACGAGGGCCCGACCATCTTCTGGCCGGATCTCGCTTCGTGCCACTATTCAAAGGACGTGTTGGAGTGGTACGAAGCCAACGGGGTCACCTTCGTGCCAAAGGAATTTTTTTTTTTTTCGAGGAGTAAGATAGGAAGAACACATGAGTCAGTGCTCGCATTTTTTTTTATCCCATTTATTTATTTCAGGCTCATTAGCATTTTAGCTGTAAACAGAGCCGAATTTTAATCGTGTACATGTCACATGGTTATCATATCTATAATTATAGCACATTACATTACACAGTTGCCATTCGCCAGTATTCCTTCTATACCATTTGCATATGGTACATTTACACAGTAGCCATTTAGGCGTAAGAGTATTCTGTATTGTATTTTTCTTCCATTATCCAGTTAGACCACCGGACAGCGGAGAAAGTTGATTGATCATTGTTGAGCTATTTATAGAACAGCAGCCCGATGTGTCTTGCAGAGCAGAGCAGTTGTATGGATGAATCGATCTAATTTCGACCGTGGATCGATCTCCATCGCTGATGATTGTTGCGTGGACGTAGCTATTCTGTAACAACACAAAGATGGTCAATGAGGGTCCTGAGTTTTGAACTCACGATCGATCGCTTACTAAGCGAACGCGCAGCCAATGTGGCTACGGAGACGCTCTGCCAAAGGAAATGAACCCCCCCAAGCGCCGGAGCTTCGCCCAATAGAGAAATATTGGGCGATTATGAAGCAGGCCCTCCGGAAGAACCCAAAAGTTGTCAAGTCGGAGGCGGACTTCAAGAGAAAATGAATTTCTGTTAAAAAAAAACTTCAACCTGACGTTGTACAGAACCTTATGGAAGGGGTAAAGAGGAAGGTGCGAGCATACGGGCTTGGGCTCGAAGTATGAATAAAAAGAAAATGCCAAAAGTTGTTTAATAGTTTTTATTTTACTGTCTAAAATTTTCAAAAAGATCGGTCTATTGGGCGAATTTCTACAGCGTTTTTTCCGTGATGCAATTTAATGTGACACACCCTTTATCATGATAATAAGCTATAATATAAAATATACATGAATACTGATTTGTTTTATTTTTAGGTTATTTTCGTATTGGTTCCATCTCCCCCGGATCAGCAGACATCATAGTAAATACGTAAATACAGGTGAGTGCACTGAATTTATATGTATGAAATTTGTTTTCAACATGTAATAATAATTGTATACTAATAATTTTATTTATTTTTAAATTAATTTCGCACTGACTTTCATCACTTCAGCATCAGCAGGCAGTAAATATAGGTGAGTGCAATGAATTTATTTTTGCATAGTTTTGAATATATCTAACAGTTAAAACGGTTCCTTGTTCCGGTTTTTTGTGGACCAAGGATCCTTTTATCATTTCTATTGATTTTAATGTGTAATGTACTAATTACTTTATTTATTTCCAGATCATCCAGAGTGCAGTCGGTTGCCGGATAATCAATTAATACAGGTGAGCACTATGAGTTAATTTTTGTATGATTTTTATATTTTATCTAATATGGAAAACCGACTTAACCTGTTTTGTTCCGGTTTTTTCTGGGATCAATAAATTTTTTTTATTGATTTTAATATTTAATGTATAAATTGTTTCATTTATTATTTCCTTGTTTTATTTACTTTCAGGTTATTTTCACGAATCGCCCTCAGTCGCCCCGCATCAGCGATAGTTGATACAGGTGAGCACTACGAATCAATTTTTGTATAATTTTTATTTTAATGTTATAAGAGAAATCTCTAACAGTTAAAATTGCTCTTCAATTCTTTTTGGAATATGAAACCTTTTTTTGTTATCGTTTTCAATGCATTTATATACTATTCATTTTATTTATTTCCAGGTTGTTTTTTAAATCCCCATCAATGGCCCGAGTATTAGCGGATGTTATAGATAATACAGGTGAGTACATCCGATACTTAATTATTATGTATAGGTAGATTGAAAACCGTATATACACAATGTATACAAAATAGTTCACGCAGCCGCTTAGTGTTGCTTATTTATACACAAATATTGTTATCGACGGAGCAATAAGAATTGCGCTGTCTATGGCGTTACAAGAACTCCAATCTTCAAGAAGTTTTTTTTCGTTCTCCCGTTTTCCGGAAAATGACAAAAAATCGAAAAATCACCAAAAAAGACATTGGTTAAACCTACGTTTTGGTTCCTGTAGGAGGTTCAATCCAATGTTGTTTTTCCTACATAACAATATGTGATCTTGTACCTATGTACCTTCCGCACATAGTGGATTTAAACCGAATTCATTGCCCAATAAAGTTATACAAAATTGAATGAAATTGATAGTTAGTGGTAGCTAATACACTAAGCTATTATTTGATGCCAAAACCTTATTGTATGATTGGTTTCCAAAGTCATGCAAAATTATGAAATTTGCTGTTAGATTTTTCGAACACTTGGCATAAAATGGGTTAAAACTCACATCTTATCGTTTTGGTTATGCGGGTTTGTTAAATATTGACGGTGAAAATATGATATCGTGCTGTATCATCAGCTCGTTGTCAGTGACATATTTTTCGATGATAACGCAATTCAGCAGTGTTGATCCTCGATTGTTAATTAATGCTGATGCGATCACCTGTGGGTGAAGTTGCTTCTTCAGAAGGGTAAAAGTAGAAGCTTCGTTTTTGCTGTTAATTGGTAGATGTGCATGGGTAAGAAGAAACAGTAGTTTGATAACATCATAAAGTTGTCTGGTATTCTTCCACGAGTGTCAACTGAAGCGGAAGTATGAAGTTCTGGCAAATTATAGTCACCGTTTTTATAAACTATTCTTATAATAGTTACTTTTGTTTGTGGCATAGGAAGGATAACATTTTTTTATTTATTCATTCACAATGATTGATTCACAATTCTTATGAAGAGATTTGATCTTCTTCACAACATTGTTCCGCCAATGAACTCGGTTTACAGCTGCAGTTCTCCAACTCCTGCCCGCACCGATTCTTGCCAAGTCTTGCTCTACCTGGTCCAACCACCTCGCTCAATGGGCTCCTCTTCTTCTTGTTCCTACCGGATTCGATGCGAACACCATCTTTGCAGGGCTGCTGTCAGGCAGTCTTGCAACATGATCTGTCCTTCGCGCTCGTCCATCCTTGGCGACTTTCTGGATACTGGGTTCTCCATAGAGTTGTATCAGTTCGTGGTTCATCCTACTTATCCGTACACCAAGTGCTTGGGAGTTCTCTTCGATCTCGTCCATGCTTCATGTCCATAGCGAACAACCGATCGAATCAGGGATTTGTACATGGTGCACTTCCTACGGGGTCGGAGTTTGTTGGACCTTAAGAATTTGCGGAGTGAGTCTTCAAATTTCGAGCCTGTTTTTGTCGAAAGTTGTTATCAATAACTCACGGTAGACAAATTCCTATACTCTCGTCACCGGAACAGGAAGAATTATGTTACGATCAGTTCCTTCTTCTAGCATGTATTTAGTCTTAGACGCATTGATTGCCTAATCAGCCCTGATTCGTGTGAGTGTGTGTTCATGTGTTCTTCCGATGTCCACGTATGTCCATGTGGCAGACGAAGCGGATAAACTGACTAGACTTGTTGAAAATCGTACCCCTCCTGTTGAAGCTCGCTCTCCGCATAACACCTTCCGGCACCACATTGAAGAGCAGACAGGAAAGTCCATCGTCTTGTCGGAGTCCCCTGTGAGTCTCAAACGAATGTACAGGTCGGACTAGGTTATCCGGGATTCGATTATCCGGAATTTCAGACTCGATTATCCGGAGTATTTTATTTTTGATTTTCGGAAATTTTGAATAATATGTATAATTATTTTTAATAAAGAACTGTATTCTACTAGTCAAGCCCTTTCATTTGATACCCATATTGATGGGATTGTGGAAAAAATATATATGGCGCTATCTTCTGGTGGCGGCCATTTTGGATTTGCAATTTTCATAAATAACTGTGTTCTACTAGTCAATCCCTTTCATTTGATGTCCATATTGATGGGGTTCTGAGAAAATATGTAATGCGCCATTTTGTAGTGGCCGCCATTTTAGATTTGCATTTTTTAATAAATAACTGTGTTCTACTAGTCAATCCCTTTCATTTGATATACATATTGATGGTGTTCTGAGAAAATAGGTAATCCACCATTTTGTACCGGCCGCCATCTTAGATTTCCAAGATCATGGAATACACAAATTTATAATGAAACCAGAGAAAGATGTGTTCCAAATTTCAGATCAAATTTTTTTTTCGACAAACCGATTTTTCTTCCTGGCTACGGACATATCCGGCAGTACCCTTCCATTGGAGTGATAATTAGAAAGGGAAGTTATAATCCTAGCTCAATAATTCCTACTGGTTCCAAATCATGGAATTGCCAAGTAATAAGTGCAGCTGTTTGTGTTATCATTTTCAATAACATTGGAAATCTAAGGCTAATCAATTTCTTTTAACAAGACACCTCCAGATCTCGTAGTGTTGCCCATCACACTATTTTGACGTAGGACTACGTCTAACTGGAAGATATAGGGGGTGAAATGAGAATCTAGGCACTGAACAAGTAGGAAAAAATGCAAGATTTGGAACGCTTATAACTCGAGCATTTCTCAATAGATCGCAAAGGTTTTTGCATCAATTGATAGGAAATATATCTACGCATCTATCATAACGAATAACATTTCATTTTTCTTGAGATAAATAATTGAATAATTGTGAAATATCAAGCATTGTCCAAATACACTATGTGCCCATTTTTGATTGGTCCATTTTGTGCTCCTCAAATCGTACCGACCAAAACGGGCAACCAGAGCAGCAGCGAAATAGAATGAAGCACGATTGGAAAGGAAAAAGAAAAAAATGAACGAAACATTGGTCGCAGTCTCACACATGCGTAATTCTCGAGCCAGCCAGTCAGCTTAAAAATCCCCGCTCCGCTGCCGTAACGATCATTCCACTCCGACCGTCGACAGAGACGGACGTGTTTGGAGCTCCATTCATTACCTGATTTTTAAAAAAGCTATTAATTTCTCGTTTCAGATTGTCTACCTGCGATTCATCAACTACCTGTCTGCCCTTGAGGACTACAACAATGGGGAAAACCCGGTCAACCGACCCAGGCATACCACATGGCACCAACAAACGACATCGATCGGACACCGGCTAGGAGCCAATATTAGAAAGGAACCGCTATGCTTTATTGGATGGCCATACCGAGGAGGAACCAACTACCAGGAAAGTAAATGTTGAGAAAATGGTGAAAGTACCACCTTATTTTACAACATCGAGAGATATAGGAACTTTGAGGTCTGAACTGCTGGCGCTGAAATTGCAGCCAGTTTTTAAAATATGCAGCATCGGGATTAAAATCACTAGTCCCAACATGGAGCAATATAAAATAATTGGATCATACCTGAAATCAAAAAATCATGAGTTTTACACTCACGATACGCCGTCTGAAAAACCATTTAAGGTGGTGTTGCGAGGTCTTCCTGCTATTGAGTTGGAGGATATTAAAAAAGATCTGGAACAATCATACAATATTCAGCCGTTGGCTGTATATCGGATGACTCGGCATAAGACACCAGACAATGGGTATTCCAACGTTTTGTACGTGATCCACTTCAAGAAAGGATCAGCCAACATAACTCGCCTAAGAGAAATCAGTGAGATCTTCAACATCTCGGTACAATGGGACCGATACAAACCTCAACATCGGGATGTAACGCAATGTTCAAATTGCCTTGGTTTTGGACACGGAACAAGAAACTGTCACATGAAAACTCGTTGTGGCAAGTGTGCTGCTGACCACTTAACAAGCACTTGCAGCCTTCCAGAGGAAGAACCTCGCAAGTGCGTTAACTGTGGCGAAAGTCACCAAGCCACCAGCCGTAGCTGCACAAAACGTACGGATTTAAAACGTATCCGGAAACAAGCTACTGATAAAACACAGAATAGGAAGAAGGCTCCAGAACTTACTGACAAGGAGTTCCCTCCAATGGTTTCTCGCACGATTCCTGTTCTTCCTCCTCTTCCACTTCCTACAGGTCGTCCCCAAACGGCCTCTTCTAGCGAAAAGCCAAAAAAGGAGCAACCGAGCTATAGTAAGGTTGCAGCTATTGGTTTACCACCTACACCAAAACCTTCACCTCATTCCTCTTCTACTGAGGAGCTTTATAGCATGCAGGAACTTGCAACCCTGTTTCTTGAACTAGATCGACAGACTAGAAGTTGTCGCAACCAACAGGAACAAGTGCAAGTCATGCTACACTTTTATTATAACCATGGATCGGTCATCTCTCAGGCTAATTAATTGGAATGCCTGCTCTCTTAAGAGTAAGGTCATCGAATTCACTGACTTCTTAGTGACAAACAGCATCGACGTAGCTATCATTACCGAGACGCATCTTAAACCGAATGTTAACCTTCGGGTTCCGAATTATCGTCTATTGAGAATGGATCGTACTAGTTCTGGTGGAGGAGGTGTTGCCCTAGCCATCAGAAATAACATCAGATATCGACTTTTGCCGTGCCTGAAACTCAACATCATCGAAGCTAAAGGAGCGGAAAT
Organism: Toxorhynchites rutilus septentrionalis; assembly: GCF_029784135.1. Taxonomy (NCBI): domain Eukaryota; kingdom Metazoa; phylum Arthropoda; class Insecta; order Diptera; family Culicidae; genus Toxorhynchites; species Toxorhynchites rutilus. The sequence goes on along the minus strand of NC_073746.1, from coordinate 301,586,919 downwards.
CACAACATCGATTGGGCCTATTATCGTGATTGCGGTCTACTATCCCAAGCAGACGTCAATCAGAGATGGCTCGGCGTTGCTTCTTAAAAACGATATCATCAAGCTAACACGAAGGCAGTCGAAATACGTTATCGGCGGGGACATTAATGCTCGACATCAGTCCTGGGGAAACCAAAGGAGGAATCAAAATGGAGTGACTCTAAACGATGATCTACAGTGTGGGCACTACAGGATTCTTAGTCCAGCAACCCACACTCGAATTTCTCGTTCTGGAGTACATTCCATCATTGATTTCTTCATTACCAACATGGATCGCCACATCGGTGATCCTATTGCCCTTAACGAGTTGAGTTCGGATCACTTCCCAGTGATGGTAGAATTGGGAGTGAATGTCGCAGTCAGGAGGCCACAATGTAGACGAGACTATCATCGTGCGAATTGGGTGGAATTCCAGCAGCTTATCGACAACAATATTGATCTCGATCAGCCTCTTGAATCTCCCGAAGATATCGAAACAACAGTCAGCTATATTCAAACTGCAGTTATTGAGGCTCGCCAAAACCACATCCCAGAAACGATTCAGGTGAGTGACTCTGTTCAAATTGATCCTATTACTAAACATTTGATTAGACTTCGGAACCTCTATCGAAGACAGTACCAACGTACTGGTATTCGAGAGAGGAAACGACAGTATAATCAGTTAACCAATGTTATCCAGACCAGAATGATTGATCTCCGTAACAAAAAATTCGCAAAAGATATAAGTAAACTTCCGAATAACTCCAAGCCATTTTGGAGGCTTGCTAAAATTCTCAAGACCAAGTCTAATCCTATTCCTCCTCTTCTACAACCTGACAATTCAGAACGATTGATAACACCTGCCGAAAAGGCTAATGCAATTGGCAACCATTTCGCTAGTTCACACAATCTTGGCCAGAACATTACAAGTCCATTTGAAGCTTCGGCGAATGATACTGTAAGGGCTATTGACAATATTCATTCTGTACCTCAAGAGAATGAAATCATCTCGACTGCAGAGGTTATCTCGGTTATACGCTCGTTGAAGAATATGAAGGCCCCCGGCTTCGATAGTATATTTAACATTGAGTTGAAACATCTTAGTAACAACTTATATGAAATTATGACTTCTGTCTTCAACAGATGTCTATCACTTGGCTACTTCCTCTCGAGTTGGAAGTTGGCAAAAGTGATCCCGATACTAAAACCCGGAAAAGATCCTTCTTCTTCAAAGAGCTATCGACCAATTAGCCTTCTCCCAGCATTTTCGAAAGTATTCGCGTCAGGAAAAGCAACAGGCGCATCACGCCACGTTTCGCGCCAATGAACGAGTTGATAGCTAAAACTAATAATCAGCATTTTTAGGCTATAAAAGAGTTAGCGCCATGTGGCTCAATCTCTTTTTCGCGTGTAGATCGGTGCAGTGAGGTTTAAGTATTTGACTTTAAGAAAAGTGAAGAATAAAGTGTTTTTTAAAAACTCGTTTGTTCAAAGAACAAACATAACTGGCGCAGCCGGTAGGATAAGTATCGAAGTGAACTAAAAGAGACCCAGCGACAGGAACCGAGAAAAGCCACGTCATCCAACAGGGGATTAATCACCAGGAACGACGCTTCATCGAGGAACGACAGCTAAGGCCCGCTTCGATCTTGTGAACACATGTGGAAAATAATAACGTAAGTCATTTTTATCCTTTTACTGTGGAAAAATTGCAAAAGCAAGAAAATGCCTAGCAACCGATCAAGTGAAATTGAGCAGCTCCAAGCTACTGTGGCTGAGCTCCAAGAAATGCTGCTTAGCAGTGGAAGACAGTTTGACAATTATAGACTGCCTGACCCGATTCGAAACATGTCTGAATTCACAGGCATCAAAAAGGAATTACCTGCCTGGCTTGAAGAGCTAGAAGAAATATACCAAATGTACTTAGTGAAGGGAGACAACAACGCTCCCGACACGATACCCAGCCACTATATGAGGGCTATTAAAAATAAAATAAAAGGTGATGCGCGCACCGTTCTATGCGCAAACGGAAATCCTAATACCATACCTGGCATAAAACGGGTTCTGTCGGAAATTTATGGCGATCAGAAAGATCTAGCCACAAACTTGTCTCACCTATTTCACATGAAACGAGGTGATAGAAATAACCATAAATTTTATACGGATGTAAAAGAATTATCCACAAAAATCAAGATGAACCTATCGCTTAATCCACTGCAAACAAATGATCTGATTGAAATACTAATAGTTACCAAATATTTAGACAACATAGGCGAGCCACTCGCATCCATAATAAGACAATCCAAACCTACCACATTAGAAGATGCATACCAATCGGTATGCATCAACCAAAACGCTGAGGTGCGAAATCGCCCATCATACAGTAAATTCCCACGACAAAAAGACAACTACAAAGACAAACCGAACAGCAACGGCGAAGCGAAATCCAATCCCCCTCGCTTCAAACCCGCGGCAAAACCATTTCATAAGAACAAAGCCGAAGTTCACAATAACGAAGTGAACGACGACACCGACAACGACAAAGACAATGACGATGACGATGACACTGCAAGCGAAACAGGAGACGAAATAAATTTTCAAACCGTTCGTGTAGCAAACATGCCAACATGAACTTTATTCCATACCTGCGCCTGTCCACCACGAAGGGATATTTAAATTTCCTAGTGGATACTGGCGCTAATAAATCATACATCAACCCTGAGCACGTTAATATATCGACAAAAATTAAACGACCAGCCGTTATAAATAACAAGAACGGAAAGTTTCTTATAGATCGCGTGGTAAACACAAATTTGCTCCCGGAAGTATCCGATGAAAAACTTCCGTACTATGTCTTCAGATTTCATGATTTCTTTGACGGCCTTATAGGCTATGAAAATTTAGCTGCCATGGGTGCGGTAATCGACACCTCCAGAGCATTTGTTACATTTAGTAATCGTAGATACACGGTGTCAAAATATTTCCCCACTTCTATCAATTTCCACGGCACCGATGAAAACCTATTCGAAATCTGCACCACAACGAACGGCTCATTTTTAATTGATAAGGAAATCAGTTTGAATCCTAACGTAATTTTAAAACCAGGCGTTTATGAAGCAAATAATTATAAAGCTTTCGTGCATCTAACCAAGAAAGGTGAACAAGGCCACACGGCACTTCAGCCATTCCCTAGTGACGCTTTCGAACTAGAAATCAATCATCAGAAGGTAAATCCTCGTTTGAATTTCCCATCAGAACACCTGAATAACGAAGAGAAAAATGCTTTGATCAAAACACTCAGATCATTCAAAGACGTATTCTTTGCGGATGATGAAAAGCTAACCTTTACACACGAGGTAAAGCATTCTATTAATACAACGGATGAAAAACCCATCCATCAAAAAACATATAAATATCCTTACCACCTCCGTAAGGAAGTTTCAACCCAAATTACAAAAATGTTGGAAAACGGTATAATTAGAGAATCCTCTTCACAATGGACCTCCCCCATCTGGGTCGTACCGAAAAAACTCGACAACTCTGGGAAACGAAAATATCGCATTGTTGTCGATTATAGAAAATTGAATGAAAAAACCCTGGCGGATCGATATCCGATTCCTGAGGTGAGCGAAATCTTAGACCGACTAGGAAAAGCTCAGTATTTTACAGTGCTCGACTTAGCTAGTGGTTTCCACCAGATTGAAGTCGACCCTAAAGACATCCCGAAAACCGCTTTCAATATTGATAATGGCAAGTACGAGTTTCTTCGTATGCCATTTGGACTGAAAAACGCGCCTGCGACTTTTCAGCGTCTTATGGATACAGTGTTGAGAAAACATTTAGGGATCCGATGTTTCGTCTATATGGACGACATCATCATTTACAGTACTAATCTTCAAAGTCATTTAGAGGACATCAAAAAAGTTCTCCAAACCCTTAGGGATGCGAACTTGAAAATTCAATGTGACAAATCCGACTTCCTTCGAAAGGAAGTAGCTTTCCTAGGACATGTCGTCACAATAGACGGGGTAAAACCCAATCCTAATAAGATAGAGGCTATAAAGTCTTGGCCTCTACCAAAAACCTCCAAAGAATTAAAATCGTTCCTCGGAACTATAAGTTATTATAGACGATTCATTCCTAAATTCGCCCATATTGCAAAACCCATGACTTCAAAACTCAGAGGTAAAAATAAAATCATCGATATTGATCATGATTACGAGAGAGCATTTGAAGAGCTAAAAACAATCATGACAACAGAAACACTTTTGGCTTACCCTAACTTCGATAATCCGTTTATTCTTACAACGGACGCATCAAATGTTGCCATTGGGGCAGTTCTAGCTCAATTACATGACGGAAAGGAACGGCCTATTGCATACCTATCCAGGACATTGAGCAGAGCTGAAGAAAAGTATTCAGCCACGGCGAAAGAGCTTTTGGCCATTTATTTTGCTGCCAAAACCTTTAGACCGTACCTTTATGGTAGAGAGTTCACGATTTATACGGATCACGAACCTCTTACAAAGGAATTAAAGTTAACAGATTCCACGGGAAGAGTTACAAGACAAAGGCTCTACTTGGAACAATTTGATTTTAAAATAATTTATAAGAAGGGCAAGCAAAACGTTGTTGCTGATGGCCTTTCAAGGATTCCACGCACAGAATTGAACCTAAACGAAGAACTATCTAATCAATTTTTCGATAATGACCCGATCTATGGACCAGAGATCATTAATAAATATGCGAACCAACTACTTATTTACAGAGCAGATGATGCTGCAAAGAGTCCATACCTTGCGTGTATGGTTTTTCCAAACCATTTTCGTCATGTATTTCACAAACCTGACTATACGGAAGACGACATAAAAGACATTCTGACAAGACACTTAGATCCGACGAAACTAAATGGTATTTTTGCCGACCTGAATATTGCCCGAATGTGCCAACACATTATCGATACAAATTTTAAAAATATTAAAGTTCATTTAACTAATATCAAACTTCCAGATTTAATTTCAGGTACCGATCAGAACGAATTTATAAGAAAATGTCACAGCTTCAATCATCGTGGATACAAACTAACATACGAGGAAGTACAGAAGTCAGTCTTCTTTCCCCGCATGTTGGCTAAAGTGAAAGAGTTCGTCAAAAACTGCGAATCTTGTAAATTTGCTAAGTATGAACGAAGACCATTCGTTATACCTCATTCTAGACGAATCTACAATGGACCATTCGAAAATGTTTTCATAGATGTCTTTATAAAGGAGACTGAAAAATTTCTTACTGTTGTAGATTCATTCTCAAAATTTGCACAGATTTACAAGATCATGCATGAGACAACAGATGAAATTCAAGAAACACTAATAAAATACTTCAAAACGTTTGGCATTCCCAAATTAATTACTTGTGATCAAGCCACAAGCTTTCGAAATTCAAAATTCAAAGAATTTTTGGAAAATTATGGCATCTCCTTGCATTTTGCCAGCTGCAGTGACAGTAATGGTATCGTGGAACGATTCCACAGTACTTTGCTAGAAATGTACATGGCCAATCAGAAAAAAGTAGAGAATCTAAATTTATACGAAGGTCTTGCCATGATCACAGCGATTTATAACGAAACCAAACATTCGTCAATAAATTTAAAACCGAGAGAAGTTATTTTCGGCACTTGTAGTTCTCTCAATCCAATAGAAATCAACCTATCAAAACAAAAAACATTACAAAACGCAAAGGACTCATTAACGAATCAGGCACACAAACAAAATTCGAAAATACCTTTAGTAACTAAAGAAGAATTCAAACAACTAAACAAACAAAGATTATTGGTGAAAGGCAAAGCTAAGCCCACACCTAGAGGACATAGATACAGACTAATAGACATTACAAATGAGACAGAAAAAACAGTAACCGACCAGGCCGGAATTAAAACACATAAAAAACACATTAAGAAAAACTTTACAGATAACTAAGACACAGACTTTTCTATTACAGACTATGGCTCTGGCTTTGGACAACGACGAATGGCAAAATTTTAGTACACGATTTAGACAAGAGCCCGGTAGCAATCATACATTTAGGAAAAGCTTATGTAAGCAACAATTATTTTAGGATACTGCACCGAGTAGATCTCATTAAATTACAAAACTCTGTTGAAACACTTTTATATCATGCAAAAACAAATATAGATTCAGCTGATTTCCTAAGCGTATTAATTCAAACTAAAGTAACGAAACTAGAACAGACATTTTTGAAATTAAAACCCTCTACTAGAGTTAGAAGGTGGGAAAAACTAGGTTCACTTTGGAAGTACATTTCAGGTAGCCCCGATGCAGAAGATTTAAGGATTATAAACTCAACTTCAAATAGTCTGATAAATGCGAATGAAAAGCAAATCAAAATTAATCACATATTCGAAGACAGAATTAATAAATTAACAGAAAAAGTGAATAACGTAACAATAATACTGAATAATACAGCATTGAAAAACGATAAGGATTTCAGATCAGTAGGTTTGCTCTTTTGCTTAGATGAACTCACACAACAATTAGAAGATTTAGAGGAGGCAATAGTTTTGGCTCAACACAACATCCCAAGCAGCAGAATTATCAATGCAGAGGAAATCACGAGAATTCATCATCTTCTGGAAGGAAACAATTTTATAGCAGGAGCCTTGGACTTCGCTAGTGCATACGTGGTTTCATCCAAGGAATCCATTGCCTACATACTGAAGGTACCACGAATCAAGGATGCTGAATATGATCTCAACTTCATCGAACCAGTTATCTTCAATAACTCCCGTATATCCATCTCAACCAACTATTATCTACAAGGTCCGTCATCTTTTGCGCTAAAATCCCTCTGCGAAATGAGTAGAAACGTCTATGTATGCTCAAGTACGCAGCTTGAACCAATAACCAAATGCATTCAACAATTGATGAGAGGTGAATCAGCTACATGCCCAATGGAAAGAACCTACACCAATGGTATTATCAAACGAGTCGATGACTCAAACGTGATTATCAATGACGCGGAAATATCAATAACATCGAACTGCTCATTGAATCATAGAAAACTTAAGGGATCTTTCCTCGTACAGTTTTCAAACTGCACACTTTTTATCAACGACGAAATGTACTCCAACATTAATAAAGAAGTTCAACTGGCATCATTCGTTCCAACAACGGGATTGACGGTAAATTTTACTACGATTACAAACAAATTCCCTATAGAATACTTACAGAAGTTACATCTGGAACAACGTGGTCATATCAAACACATCAATCTAAGGACAGATAACATCCAATGGAAACTCGAACTCTTTGGGTGGACATCGTTTGGATTCGGTTCAACAATAACAATTATTTTCATCGTAGCTCTATCATTTTGGATCTGGAATAGACTCCCATCGAGATCATCAATGTCGCATCTAGAGGAACTTCAAAGTCATCAGAACCCGGAAGAACCATCGGAACCTAACAGACAAACTCGCCCGAAGATCACTATGGTACCGCAAGCATAAATCCAGAAAACAGAAAGCCGAGGACGACTTTCATCCCAGGGGGAAGCCGTCAGGAAAAGCAACAGGCGCATCACGCCACGTTTCGCGCCAATGAACGAGTTGATAGCTAAAACTAATAATCAGCATTTTTAGGCTATAAAAGAGTTAGCGCCATGTGGCTCAATCTCTTTTTCGCGTGTAGATCGGTGCAGTGAGGTTTAAGTATTTGACTTTAAGAAAAGTGAAGAATAAAGTGTTTTTTAAAAACTCGTTTGTTCAAAGAACAAACATAACTTCGAAAAAATTATATTAACGCGCATCCTTGCTTTTGCAGATGAGCACAATATATTTTTGGATGAGCAGTTTGGATTCCGAAAAGGCCACTCTACCATTCACCAGCTTCGTAGAGTATACAACATAATCAGACGAAACAAGTCAGTTTCAAAATCATCTGCCATGGCACTGAAAAAGCATTTGATAATGTTTGGCATAATGGTCTCATTTACAAGCTTTAGAACTTTGGTTTTCCTACATACTTGATAAAAATTATCAAAAATTATCTTTCTGATAGAGCGTTCAATGTTTCTATAAACAATATTTCATCGGAGAAATTCATTGTGAATGCAGGTGTTCCTCAAGGATCCATCTTGGGACCAATTCTTTTCAATATCTACACTTCAGATATTCCCGTATTGAATGGTCTTCAGAAGTAGTGTATCTGGGTCTAACTTTCGATCGAAAGCTTACCTTCAGAGCACACATTGACAAAACAGACACAAGATGCAACATTTTAAAACTTCAACGCATACAAAACAAAATTCTTCGTATGATTCTAAACACTCCTCCCAGAACGCGAAATTCGGAGATACATCAGCTGGCCGGGATTAAAACCTTGGATGAAATTATCAATAACAATTGTATGAAGTTTGAACAGAGTTGCGTTCTCTCAACACACGGAATAATACAAAATCTGTATGATTATGCTACCTGACTTTATAGTCGTTACCTTTCAAGGTAACGGCTTTGGGTTTGGGTAGATATATTTATTTCCAGTTAGATAAGTAGTGTAAGTTGGGATAGTGTAAATAATTTGGGGAGGGTATCTTATAAGTTAGATTTAGGTAAAAAAAAGGTAATAAAAAACTAGAAAAGTTTAGGCATGATTTTACAATAGGAATATGAAACAATCGAATAATGTGTATGATACAAATCATTACAAAACTTGACATTGCAACTTAAAGATGTAGAACCCTAGGTTGATCACTTGATATGTAGTACTTTATTATAATGTAAACCAAATTAAGAAATAAAAAGTGAATTTAAGTGAAAAAAAAAGTGCCGTAACGATCATTCTTTGTGTGGACACCGACTGGACAACATCGTTGCTGGACGGGCTGGACGGCGAGGGATCGAGTGCCTTTCTCAAGGCAAGAGGGCGGAGGTGGTAGCGCTGGAGTAGAGTAGAGTAGAGTTTTCAAAGGGCCTTTCTCAAGGCTAGAGACGAATGAACTGCAAAAGTTTAAAGTCTCTATAATACAATACCTTTCTTCCTTCCGTAACGATCATTCTCATCCAAACCGTACACCATATCGTTTCGCATCACATCACATCAACAAACCAACACAAGCAGCCATGGTTGGATATGACAAAGGTGGAAAAGTGAAGGGAAAGGCGTGTTGGTTTGGAGTTCCCCGCAAGGGTAGCTAGGCCGAGCGCGTTGGTACCAGTGCACCAGTCCACCTAGCCACCGTTATATAGTTTCGGCCGCCGAAGTGGTCGAGTTGGGTGGCAAAATTGCTCGCAACGATAAGAAAACCGGCATTCAGAACAGACCACATTCGGTTCGGTGGACATCAAGACAACAACAGGCAGTTGCAGCGAGTGGCGATTAGCAAACGCAATCGCAAAACGGCAGCAGGTAGAAGAAGTAAAAAGTTTGTTTATACAGATTGCTTTGATGGCAAAAACAGCCACCGTAAAACACGGCGCTTTTTAGGGCCATTAAACCTATTAAAGAAGAGTTATTAAAAGTTATTCACAATACCAATGCATTCTAAAGTGACATAATATGACGTATAATATGAACTGATTTATTTTGTTTATGCTTGTTTTTGAACTTATTGGAGGTTGGGGTCTTTTAAATCATTCAGTTTTCACAAACCCATGCATGGTTCCCGAATTGAAAGTGGCTTCAAATTACAACACATTGTATGCAGAATAGCATTAACGAATTTTCTCGGTAGCAAGAAATGCTTTCTTTGGTTGATATAACTGATGTCGAAAATTGACTGACGTTACATCTGCATTGTATAGAAATATAACTAAGGAGCAACATGATGAGCTATGTATTTCCTGCTGCTCTGTTTTTATTTTAAAGGGCTTTATTCCGAAGGTCATCCGTCCCTATATTTACTGTTGGTTTTTCAGAACGCTTATAGCTCATCTGTTTCTCGACAGATCTTAAAGTTCGTCTCCAAAACCTCAGTTCTTTTTAATTTTTATTTACATTGTTTGTGGAGACTACAAATCTTACAATTCATTCGTCTCCGAAACCACAATTTAAGGTACGGTAATGTGAAATTTATGATAGTGAATGAGCTGAGGACCACTATGCATTCCTTATCATAGCCACCATTTTGATTTTACGATATGTGCATACGCCAAAAGATGCCCGGCGTTGAACATTCAATAAGTACAAAGCCTTTAGAAAAATATCAAGAAGCAACTATAAGATAGTGAGAAAAAATTGAGAAAGTTTGTAAAAAAACGCAAAAACACAACACCAAAAGTTCTTTTCAGAACCCCCAACATGTTCATAAAGAGTGAACAATAAACTAATCCATTTTTCAGTTAGATAGGTAGGTATTCACGTAGGAGAAGAAAATAAAACAATATATTTAGCAAAAGCTGTCCCCTTTATATAGTCCTACGTCACTCCGGTTATGTCCCGGACATTACCCACCCGTCTTTTTTTTTAATTGATTACCATTACCAGATAATTAAAAATCAGCTCTTATAAATTACCGACCAACGGCAACCGTAGATATCACTAGAAACTGAGTCCAATAAGTCATGCAAAAATAATGATAATAAAACATTATCACGTCAATTGTTCAAAATTATTTTAAATAATTTTTTTTTCATAGAATAATTTATACAATATGAAAATGAAAAATAAAATTGTGGCTTTTAAAATAGAAAAAAAATTAATTGATTTGTTGTTTTTCAAATTCCAGAAATATAGCTGTTATTCAAAATAGATTTAAGAAAATATTTCCGAAGACATAGATGCAAAGAAATAAATTAAATATATGATAACATTACTTTATAAAGTTTAACTTTTATATTTAATTAAAACGATAGATTTATTTTTGTGATTTTTGGGTTTCAAAAATGTTATCAATCAATAATTTACAATTTGTAGTACACAAAAAAATATTCCCGAAGGCAGATAAATATACAATGAAATAGAATAGGAATAGGAATTACTAAAAAAAATTGTACTAAATGAAGGAAAAAAGACGGGTGGGTAATGTCGGGGACATAACCGGAGTGACGTAGGACTATACAAAGAGGACAGCTTTTGTTAAATATATATTTTAAATATATTGTTTTATTTTCTTCTCCTACGTGAATACCTACCTATCTACCAGAAAAATGGATTAGTTTACTGTTTACTCTTTATGAACATGTTGATGGTTCTGAAAAGAACCTTTGGTGTTGTGTTTTTGTTATCACTCGATATCCCCATCTTGTTCGGCTAAACCTTTCTGTTTAGCGATTGCGTTTGCCACTCGCCACAGCTTTCACAGTTGGAAAATTTCTTCCCATCCAGCTTTGTGACATGTTGTACAGTAAATTGCATTCAATGCGACGTGCCGAAGCGCCACTCAGTGTCGCATTGGAGGCGATTTTAACCTGTAATTGAACATTTGCGATGACAGTGGTACAGTGTCGACTTTCAATGTGGGGTCATAATTTGGATCTCTATGTTTACAAAAATGTCCAACTAAATAAGTCGCATTACATGTCCGTCCAATTAGCTAAATGTCGAACTAATTGTAAATTACTGTACTTTCAATCTGGAAACAATTTAAGAATTGGTGAAAATTGAATAATCAGGAAAGTCCCCAACTATCAATAAGCTCAGAACAACTGCCAAATTCACATACTCATCAGATCCTGGCAAACAAATTATGAAAAAATCAATTTGTGTTTTATTATTATTTTGGATAATGTTTTAGAAAGCATTGAACTGTATTTCCTAAACTCTTTTTTGGAAGGTTTAATGGCCCTGAAAAGCGCCTTGTTTTATGGAATGGTTCCAATTTAGAAAACTTAGTACTCGTGGTTTTGAAAAAAACCCATTTCGAACGCCCTCGATGCCGCCTTGTTCTGGATTTGCCACCAAAGCAGTTTGTATAAAGAACAAACTTTTTCTTCTGCTACCTGATGCCGTTTTGCGATTGCGTTTGCCACTCGTCACTCGCTGCAACTGCCTGTTGTCTTGATGCCCACCGAACCGAATGTGTTCTGTTCCGAATGCGGGTTTTCTTATCGTCGCGTGCAGCTTTGCCAGCTAACTCGATCAATTCGGCGGCCGAAACTATATAACGCCGGCTAGGTGGACTGGTGCACTGGTACTAACGCGCTCGGCCTAGCTACCCTTGCGGGGAACTCCAGATCAACACGAGCGGGAACTCCAGATCAAGGTTCGAGCGGGATTTTGCCTTTCCCTTCACTTTTCCTCCTTTGCCATATCCAACCATGGCTGCTTGTGTTGGTTTGTTGATGTGAGGTGATGCGAAACGATGTGGTGTACGGTTCGGATGAGAATGATCGTTACGGCAGCGGAGAGGGGATTTTTAAGCTGACTGGCTGGCTCGAGAATTACGCATGTGTGAGACTGCGACCAATGTTTCCCTCATTTTTTTCTTTTTCCTTTCCAATCGTGCTTCATTCTATTTCGCTGCTGCTCTGGTTTCCCGTTTTGGTCGGTACGATTTGAGGAGCACAAAATGGACCAATCAAAAATGGGCACATAGTGCATTTGGACAATGCTTGATATTTCACAATTATTCAATTATTTATCTCAAGAAAAATGAAATGTTATTCGTTATGATAGATGCGTAGATATATTTCCTATCAATTGATGCAAAAACCTTTGCGATCTATTGAGAAATGCTCGAGTTATAAGCGTTCCAAATCTTGCATTTTTTCCTTCTTGTTCAGTGCCTAGATTTCCATTTCACCCCCTATATCTTCCGGTTAGACGTAGTCCTACGTCAAAAAAGGATTATATATAGCGTATTAATATATAGAAGTGGACTATAAATGCACAGAGAGAGGAATGAAATATTTAAATTATTATTATTGTATACTACACATATTTTAACAAAAAAAAGTTACACATGTATATATAGAAGAACACTATAAAACTATGTAAATAATCGATGAATTGATAATTGTATTACAAATTGAATTTAATTATGAAATTGCTTTCTCGAGAAATAAATCATATATATTTATCAACGGTATTTTTCCTTTACATTTTATTTGCATTTCCTTGAAAAGAAATAGAGCCATAATAAGAGTCGAGCGGATTTGTTTTCGGTCGACGTGGTGCCAGATTGGCACAGTGTTGGCCCATAATTGGTTGTCAAATTAGAAGGGTAGGTCGACAAAATCATTGCAAAATGGCACGACATCGGTACCGTTGTCGACACCATTTGTTGGGACCAATCCGACACAACTATGTAGACTGGGTATGCTGAGCGAAAGGGCATCATTGCATCGAGTCCTTTCTCTCTCTTTCTCTCTAAATTGTCATTAAAAACAATAAAGAGAGAATGGATGGATCGAGAATCAAATTTCATAGGTACGACCAAGATGCTGAACTATAGGTGTTTCGTTCTTGACACTTTCAGGACATGACGTGAGACGAGTAGCGAGACGTAACTTTCAGAATTATTTACTTTTTGTTTGGGTGTGTGGTTATGATTTCAATGTCAACTCGCTAAGGAAAATAATTGAAGGAAAAAATAAGCAAATATATATTCGTGGAATATAGTGCATAACCTTCTTTTGCTCTAGCCAATTACCGTTACAAGCCCTTTCCGGATCTCCTTCCCGGTATATGCACAGCATTCTCCTCCTCCCTGAGCGAAATCAGTGGAGCCACAATCAGCGTTATTGTTTGTCACCATCGCCGTAAGCTGATAGTACTCTTTTCCCCGCCGATGGGAGCCAAACAGAAGTACATATTGCTTGGAAAGAAAGGCGAAAAGATATACTAGAACATCCTTCTGCACGAATGCATTTGTCACCAAAAGATACGATTTGTTTTGTAAACAAATTTGTTTTTTCACGAGCAATGGCCGAACAGCAATTTTGACATTGCGGTCCACCTATAATACAACGCCTTGGGTACGACCAAGACGGGTCTATGGTACTAGGTGAGGCCGTTTCGTCACTAAGTTGGTTAGGGGAGCGGTATATGAAAACAGTACGGAAGAAAGCAGAAGGGGAATTTTTTTTCTTGAAGTGTGAAAGAGACAGACTGATCACGAGCGAGCTTGGGCACAAGCGTATTGTGTTTTGTTTACAAACAAAACACAGTAGACTTCCAAGATGGCTGAAGAGTGGTTTTAGCAAGTTGGCCCACCTTAGGATATACTTCTACGCGCCTTGGGTACGACAAGATTAATTATTTTATTAATCAACATGATTTTCGTTTTTGACGTAGGACTACGTCTTTCATTTCTATACCGGGGTGTAAAATCAAAGTTTCGAAAACGAAAGCGTTACGCCGGAGACCGAGATTTTGAGCCTTAATAGCTCCTAAACAACTGAACGAAATGGTATGATAAACACTTCATTCGAAAGATAAAATGTCTACGCGTTCTATACTTGTTACTTTTTGATCCAAAAACTTGTTTCAATAGTCTTAAAATTGCTTTCAAAACAGGCTATTGAAATCACCAATCGGTATATAAGCGAGCGCCGCTCGGAAATCCACTCAGTTCTAATTGAACAGCGATTGGAGCATGTTGTCGCTGTTGTGGTGAAGCTCTTCGTTTATCATGAAAGCGCTGATGAACGGTGTCACCAAGAGCCTGTTTGTGCACCTTAGGCTGGACATGAATCCATCAGGAGGAGAGTGATGCCACAAACGGTTCCCCGGGAAGATCTCGAAGCAGCCGCTACACACACACACACATACACGCGCGGAATTCTTTCCGTTTGGATGCCATTCAGCATCGAGAAAGATACGGAAAATAATCTGCCAGTTCCTCTGGGAATTGAAAAATACATTCATGTAAAAGAATGATCGTTACTGAAAATAATCTGCCAGTTCCTCTGGGAATTTAAAATTACATTCATGTGAAAGGGTTTATTTGAATGTTTTCTATCCATGTAACACTGACCAAATACATTTGGTTTTGTGATTTTTAAATCAATCGCAATTAACAGGATAGCTTCAGAAGATTATTCTTCCCCATCAGTAGGATATTTCCGTATCCAATATTGTATGCGCCCGCAATCGATTATTGCTCAGTCGCCGAAAGTTCCGAGCTCAAAGAATTCATTCCCCTCTAGTTTGCCTTCCAAATTGCCATCATAAACCACGCCTTCTCTCGATTCAATCACGCACAAAAAGCATACTTAAGCGATATTCTGGTGCTGAGACGCATTCATTTTTCGTGAGGACATCGACAAGACAACATCGTTGCTGAGGATGCTGGTCGACGAAGGATCGAGATCTGCCCTGAAACACAAGCAGTTTGTTTGAAACTGTGAGGGAGCACAGAGAAGTCTATCCTTCAGAAGAAGAGAAGGTGACCATCGAAGCAGCCGCTACACACACACATACACGCACGGAATTCTTTCCGTTTGGATGCCATTCAGCATCGAGAAAGATCCGGAAAATAATCTGCCAGTTCCTCTTGGAATTTAAAAATACATTTATGTGAAAGAGTTTATTTGAATGTTTTCTATCCATGTAACACTGTGACCAAATATGTTTCAATCAAGTGCTATTAACAGATGGTTATCGAGTTAGCATTAACCACTGGTGGGCTTCCAGTATCGAGGAAAATGTGGAAATATCTAATCGTTACTGAAAATAATCTGCCCGTTCCTCTGGGAATTTAAAATTACATTCATGTGAAAAAGTTTATTTTAATGTTTTCTATCCATGTAATACTTATGACAGACATACAGCTGTACTTGCGTTGTACTTCGAAAATTGTATGTCTGTCACCATGTACAGCGCTAGAACCATGCAAGCAACTCGGTACAATCGCTGTACCTGTACCGACCTATTTTACCGCTGTACATGGCTACAGTTGTACTGTGTGCAGCGCCATAGACGGTTAGTGGTGGGTAGCATGAACAAATCGTATCAAAACACATGGCAAACAGTCTTTTCACTGACTTTATCTTGAGTTAATAACTCAGAGTGGAAATTTGCTTGTTGTGTTTGATAGTTAAGACGCTAAATAAAAACCATTTTCATTGAAATATGTGGTGAAAATTGGAAAAATTCTGATTGTCAGTTTAACATACGGTACAATGTACAACCAAAGTATGTCTGTCATGGTACGATAGTACCTATACAACGCTGTACTCTTACAATGCAAGTACAGCTGTATGTCTGTCCCTGGTATAACACTGTGACCAAATACATTTGGTTTTGTGATTTTTCAATCAATCGCAATTAACAGGATAGCTTCTGAAGATTATTCTTCCCCATCAGTAGGATATTTCCGTATCCAATATAACGCTCTCGTTTTCGAAGTCCCCCAAATATTCATTCATTCAGAATGAATTCAGATTCAACTTCAAACAAATGATCTCTAAATCAACGATAGTCCTACGTCACCCTTGCGGTTATACCATAGATATAACCCACTTCCTGTTTTTTTTCAGATTTTCTGAATAACATTATTAGAGTGCGACATCTACAAAATACAGTAAAGCCAGCGCTACACGATGCTACGAACACCCTCGAATGCTGGACGCTCGATGATTCGACGCATCGTGTAGTCGACTGACGAGCTACGAACCTCCAATGTCGAGCGTCGAATATTCGCGTTGGAAGGTAATCCGTTCGTTGTGGATTACCTTCCAACGCGAGTGGCACGAGTCAAAGAATTTTTGTCATTCGTTGATTCGACACTCGATGACATTCGATACACCGCTACACGATTCGTCCGAATCTATCTTTGACAGATTGGTTTGTTTACAAGTTTCAGATGAAGGAACTATGAAATTGGTTCACAAAATTCAAAATATTGCAGTTTAATGATGTTGATTTCAAGCATTTTGACGTAGGATTACGTCTTTCGGGAACATATTGGGGTACAAATTGAAAAATGAAAATGGATCGCATCGTGAAAAATGTCCAATTTCAAACGCTTGTTACTAATTCATTTCATGATGGACTGATGAGATTTTTGCATCAAACGATTACGGCACTCCATAACAATTTTTCACATTGAATAAAATAGTATATATCATATAACTAACTATCGAACAATTGAAAAAATTCAACCCCTATCCAAACAGAGATACCCAGTCCTGATTGGTCGAAATTGACGTCATTTCTTTTTCGCGCCCGATTCTTTCTCTCACCGGCAAGCTGCATGGCAATCGAGTAGGAGGCGCCTACTTCACACATACCAAATGATATAAAAGGAAGGAGCATTCGTGGATCTCATTCATTCTTACAACGGACGTGGAACGAGCAACAACAAGTGGAGGGCAGCAGCAATGAAAGCGGCTAATATATAGGCGAGCATAGAAGTTGAGCGGTCTAAATGCGAGCTGTGTCTCACATCGAGCTTCTATGGCAGCATAAGCAGCGACAAACAGTAGCAACGGTTGTTGAAACCGGTCTACTACTAGTGGCAGCAGCAAGCATCGCGAGCGGATCGTTTCAGGCACGCTCTCTCCGTCAGAAATGCGAGAACGTTTCTTGGCATCGTGAAAGTGCAGTATCGAATCTGAGCGGCCAACAATTGAGCTGTGTCTCACATAAGTGGCAGTAGCAGCAGCAGCGGCGGTAAACATCAAGGCTGAACCTCAACAATCGAGCTGTGTCTCGCATCGGTCCACTACTGTTGGCAACAACAAACATCATGAGTAGAGAGTTTCAGGCATGCTCTCTTTCTTTACTGCTGCTGCTGCTGCTGCTGCTGCTGCTGCTGCTACTCAGTCAGATTTCTCATTCTTGTTGGACGCTCAGATCGATAAACATATGTGTTTCTAGTGTGCATTGCTGGTACTCCTGTTCACATCAACCAATACAATTGGATGCGGTTATGGAGGTAAAGGAGACAAAGGATCCGGTTGAGGAAGAGTGTATCGCAAGGTTCCACATGACAACATCCAGTGTATCAAACCCGCTATCCGTTGTTTAGCTCACCGTGATGGTGTCAACGAAACCCTTGCAAACCGCCGCACAGAAGCTGAAGATGCCAAAGCCAAGGAAAGCAGCAGCGACTCCGAAAAAACTACCGCTGCCAAAATGTTAACAACTGCTACATCCGACTGAAACCTCACATTAGCACGCAGCAGATTCCGTACAACCCATTTAACCATTCCAGTCCTTTTCAGGACTTTCGATATTGCTTTGAAACGAAAGAGTTTAATTTATTGTTTTCCACTTATCATAAAAATGATATAAAACTACGATCAAAAATACTGTTTACTTTTATATTTTCTTTGATCATGTGCAACTAACAGGAAACCTATCACGTCAGAAACATACTTTCCATCAACCAACCTGACTGGATGCGGTAAGGGAGGCGAATGACATATGTATGTATATATATATATATATATATATATATATATATATATATATATATATATATATATAGCGAAACGGCTCCGGTCATGCCTCAAGGAATTTTCTAAAATAATATTTTGCCGATGCCTTTGGGCGAACTACACGGGCGAGTAGCACCATAATAGCAAATCAAATGTCGAAGTTCGTGATATGGGTGCGTTCATCGCTATTCGGTTCGGCGTCGGTTTAACCCTTTCATTACGGCAGTGTGCTCCGCCGAAGTGCTACCCCTGTACGGAGCACTGCGCCGAAAAGTATGCACATCGCGCTGGTGTGATCGAAGAGCAGTATGAATTTCATGTCGTCTAAAGACGACGCTCCTACACACAGCTCGTCGCGCGGATGTCGTCTATAGACGACGCTCGTAACGGAAGGGTTAACCATCAATAACTACGCTTGGCAACATTGACATCTGGCAATTTTCATATAAGATGTTTCCC
This sequence comes from Toxorhynchites rutilus septentrionalis, assembly GCF_029784135.1. NCBI lineage: Eukaryota > Metazoa > Arthropoda > Insecta > Diptera > Culicidae > Toxorhynchites > Toxorhynchites rutilus. Next base: position 301,568,105 of record NC_073746.1, on the reverse strand, counting down.
CCGCATGTTAAAAGTGGTTTTTCATGTACATAAAAGCGCAGCGTAGTATGTCAACTGCTTCCCGGTTAGAAAATAAATGATCGTAAGAAAATAAATGAGCGACCCGTCCAATTTCAAACGCTTATTGCTCATTCATTTCATGATGGATTGATGAGATGTTTGCATCATACGTTGTCGGCACTCCATAGTAATTTTTCACATTGAATAAAATAATATATATCATGTAACTAACAATCGAGCAATTAAAAAATCTCAACCACTATCCAAACAGAAGATACCTAGGCCTGATTGATCGAAATTGACGTCATTTCTTTTTCGCGCCCGATGCGTTCGTTCACCGGCAAACTGCATGTCAATCGAGTAGGAGGCGCCTACTTCACACATACCAAATGATATAAAAGGATGGAGCGTTCGTGGATTTTATTCATTTTTACAACGGACGTGGAACGGACAACAGTGGAGAGCAGCAGCAGTGGACGCGGCTAATATATAGACGAGCATCGATGCTGTGTGGTCAATAGGCTAGCTGTGCCTCACATCAAGCTTCTATGGCAGTATAAGCAGCGGCAAACTACTACTACTACTACTAGTGGCAGCAGCAAGCATCGCGAGCGGAGCATTTCGGGCACGCTCTCAGAAGTGCGAGCATACGCTTCTTGGAATCGTGAAAGTGCAGCAGTGAACTTCAAGACATCGAAGCATCGAATCTGAGCGGCCAACAATTGAGCTGTGTCTCATATCGAACTTAAGTGGCAGTAGCAGCAGCAGTGGCGGTAAACATCGAGGCCTAACATCAACAATCGAGCTGTGTCCCGCATCGGTCCAGTACTGATGGCAACAGCAAACATCATGAGCAGAAAGTTTCAGGCATGTTCTCTCTTTCTGCTGATGCTGCTGCTCAGTCAGATTTCTCATTTTGTTCTACGCTCAGATCGGTAAACATATATGTTTTTAGTGTTTTAAGTGTGGTCACATCAGATCAACATCAACCAACATGACCTCATGCGGCAAGGAAGGCAAAGGAGGATCGAAGCGTATCGCAAGGTTCTACATGACAATATCCAGTGTATCAAACTCGCTATTCGCCGTTTAGCTCGACGTGATGGTGTCAACGAAAACCACCAAAATAAAAACAGAAATAAGCAGCAGCGGCTCCGAAAAAGCTACCGCTGCCAAAAAACAAAAAATACCCAACAACCAAACCAAACGGCCTTTTTCAGGGCCATCAGATCATTATCAAAGAGTTTAACAATATATTTTTTCAAACATCCAAAATCAACATGCGACAGATAGCCTAACGTAATCCTACGTCAACTATGCGGTCGTGTCTCGGACACAACCTTCTGTGACTTTTTTTTAACTTACAGCCCAATATCAGTACAACTGCTACGGCAGCAATTTCTATACTCGCATCGTCATCCAGTTTCCTAACGTTTTTGATGGTAAATAAAAACAATAAACATTCGATCCAAATACTCGCCGATTGTTTGGACCGATTGCATTGAATCGAACATTCCCTTCACCGTGTAGCAGCACATTCGTCACAACATTTGTCGATTCATCGAGTCAAATGTTTGAGTCCAACATACGAGTGAAACGTTGGACGAATCGTGTAGCGCCCGCATAAGCAAAGCACAGCAGCACCAAGCAGTTGTTCGACTTATTTCATGGACGGGTCTAAGTCAAATATTTTTATTTCGCAGGAAAAACGGCAGCATGTATTTGACGATACATGGAAAGAAGATATGCAGCCTGAATTCATCTATAAAGTTATGCGTGATCATGGTAAGAGAACCGCCACGATAACGATGAGCAAGGCGCGTAGAAGTATATCCTAAGGTGGGCCAACTTGCTAAAACCACTCTTCAGCCATCTTGGAAGTCTACTGTGTTTTTTTGTAAACAAAACACAATACGCTTGTGCCCAAGCTCGCTCGTGATCAGTCTGTCTCTTTCACACCTCAAGGAAAAAATTCCCCTTCTGCTTTCTTCCGTACTGTTTTCATATACCGCTCCCCTAACCAACTTAGTGACGAAACGGCCTCACCTAGTACCATAGACCCGTCTTGACGATGAGTACATAATAGTGCGGACAGTTTTGCAGTGATGAACTCTCGCGTAACTTTTGAAAAAGGTCCTATGTAACAAATGTAAACAAATCGAGTTAATGGATGCACGCTATTAGTTTTCAATCATTGAATGCATTACAAAAACAAACGTTCACGTATCTATCTTCTTCATCTTTTAATCGCCGATGCAAAAAATATCCAATGTACAGATTCGGATTTTAAGCACTCGGCTGTTACTTCAGACGCATCTTTCCTCCGACGCTCTAAACGTCCGAAGTAAGAAAGCAATAAAAAAAAACAGGAAGTGGGTTATATCTATGGTATAACCGCAAGGGTGACGTAGGACTATCGTTGATTTAGAGATCATTTGTTCGAAGTTGAATCTAAATCCATTCTGAATGAATGAATAAATGAATATTTGGGAGACTTCGAAAACGAGAGCGTTACGTTGAAGGCACAAGGTTTTATGCATCCAATATAGGATACGAAAAACCTTGTTCTGAAGAATAATCTTCAGAAGCTAACCTGCTAACTGTACTTGATTGACAAATCACAAACCCAAATGTATTATATGGATATTTTATGGATAGAAAACATTAAAATAAACTCTTTCACATGAATGTAATTTTAAATTCCCAGAGGAACTGGCAGATTATTTTCAGTAACGATTAGATATTTCCACATTTTCCTCGATACTGGAAGCCCACCAGTGGTTAATACTAACTCGATAACCACCTGTTAATAGTACTTGATTGAAAAATATTTGGTCACAGTGTTACATGAATAGAAAACATTCAAATAAACTCTTTCACATGAATGTATTTTTAAATCCCCAGAGGAACTGGCTGATTATTTCCCAGCAATGATTAGATCTTTCCGGAACTTTCTCGATGCTGAATGGCATCCAAACGGAAAGAATTCTGTGCGTGTATGTGTCGATCCTTCGCCGTCCACCTCCTCCAGCACGTTAGGCAACGATGTTGTCTTGTCGATGTCCTCACGAAAAATTAATGTGTCTCATCACCAGAATATCGCTTAAGTATGCTTTTTGTGTGTGATTGAATCGAGAGAAGGTGTGGTTTATGATGGCAATTTGGAAGGCAAACTAGAGGGGAAAGAACATTCTGAGCTCGGAACTTTCGGCGACTGAGCAATAATCGATTGCGGGCGCATACAATATTGGATACGGAAATATCCTACTGATGGGGAAGAATAATCTTCAGAAGCTATCCTGTTAATTGCGATTGATTGAAAAACCACAAAACCAAATGTATTTGGTCACAGTGTTACATGGATAGAAAACATTCAAATAAACTCTTTCACATGAATGTATTTTTAAATTCCCAGAGGAACTGGCAGATTATATTCAGTAACGATTAGATATTTCCACATTTTCCTCGATACTGGAAGCCCACCTGTGGTTAATGCTAATTCGATAACCATCTGTTAATAGCACTTGCTTGAAACATATTTGGTCACAGTGTTACATGGATAGAAAACATTCAAATAAACTTTTTCACATGAATGTATTTTTGAATTCCCAGAGGAACTGGCAGATTATTTTCAGTAACGATTAGATATTTCCACATTTTCCTCGATACTGGAAGCACACCAGTGGTTAATGCTAACTCGATAAACATCTGTTAATAGCACTTGATTGAAACATATTTGGTCACAGTGTTACATGGATAGAAAACATTCAAATAAACTTTTTCACATGAATGTATTTTTGAATTCCCAGAGGAACTGGCAGATTATTTTCAGTAACGATTAGATATTTCCACATTTTCCTCGATACTGGAAGCCCACCAGTGGTTAAAACTAACTCGATAACCACCTGTTAATAGTACTTGCTTGAAACATATTTGGCACAGTGTTACGTGGATAGAAAACATTCAAATAAACTTTTTCACATGAATGTATTTTTAAATTCCCAGAGGAACTGGCAGATTATTTTCCAGAAATGATTAGATCTTTCCGGAACTTTCTCGATGTTGAATGGCATCCAAACGGAAAGAATTCCGCGCGTGTATGTTTGTGTAGCGATGTCTTCCCGGGGAACCGTTTGTGGCATCACTCTCCTCCTGATGGATTCCCTTCTGGCCTAAGGTGCACAAACAGGCTCTTGGTGACACCGTTCATCCGCGCTTTCATGATAAATGAAGAGCTTCACCACAACAGCGACAACATGCTCCAATCGCTGTTCAATTAGAACTGAGTGGATTTCCGAGCGGCGCTCGCTTATATACCGATTGGTGATTTCAATAGTCTGTTTTGAAAGCAATTTTAGGACTATTGAAACAAGTTTTTGGATCAAAAAGTAACAAGTACAGAACGCGTAGACATTTTGTCTTTCGAATGAAGTGTTTATCATACCATTTCGTTCAGTTGTTTAGGAGCTATTAACGCTCAAAATCTCGGTCTCCGGCGTAACGCTTTCGTTTTCGAAACTTTGATTTTACACCCCGGTATAGAAATGAAAGACGTAGTCCTACGTCAAAACACGAAGTCGTACTTCGGTCGTTTTGAGTTTTTGTTTCTTTCAGGTGTTGTAATCTATGTCAGTGCAATTCAACGAGTGATGACAATAATAATCTGTCTTTAGAATGAAATGCTGATGTTTCGATTGTTCTTCAGTAGTTAGTTTCAAATTCTTATCGTGAAACGTAATATGTCCAATGTGCAGACAGAGGCAGTCAAAACGTCCAATGTAACATTTTTCGCTCCGAGGCTTAAAATTTAAGCTCAAATCACGGAACAACTGTTACGATTGGTTTTTCAGAGTTATTATTGACTGCTAGTGGTAAAAGTAGTGATAAAGATCGATACCTTTTAAGACAATTCGCGGAATAATGTTCGGGTCTTCAACTTCATTTTTCTCGAGTTGACGAAAATGTTACATTGGACCTTTTCAAAAGTTACGCGAGAACTGTATGCTAACAGATTCTAAACGTTCCGGTGTTGCGTCATATTATGTCTTGATCTGTCGTTAGAAGTAAGACGGAAGCGGAAGAAGAAGCGGGACGGAACGAGCGGAACAATCGAAGGCTATTAAAATTGAGCCAAGGTCAATTCCAGCGACTATGAAAGAACACCAGTTTCTGACTAACATGCCGTTTTTCAACACAAAAAGTAACCACTAGCAGCATTTGATTCGAGGTTTCTTCACAAATTTTTTTCCGGATATTGCCGATCATGGGAGGTCTAAATTTGCTAAAATGAGGATCACAACGTAGGTTATGAACATCGGTTTCTATCGATGTAGTTACAAATGTAATGGATTAATGTTTTGTTTCAGTAATGAAAACTGGAATGATGGCAAATGATAATTTTTCTAAGTAAAGGTAAGGTATTGTATTATAGAGACTTTAAACTTTTGCAGTTCATTCGTCTCTAGCCTTGAGAAAGGCCCTTTGAAAACTCTACTCTATTCTACTCCAGCGCTACCACCTCCGCCCTCTTGCCTTGAGAAAGGCACTCGATCCCTCGCCGTCCAGCCCGTCCAGCAACGATGTTGTCCAGTCGGTGTCCACACAAAGAAAGGCTAAGTAAAGATCGGCCTTCTCCTATTTGTGCAATAATATTCTGAGCTGCTCATTGTATAACTGTATTGTATAACATTGTAATTGTATATTGTATAACTCGCAAAATCATTCCGAAACAGGACGAGTGGTCAGTGTAAGTTATTTGATATTGTTACAAATAACGATTCATAATTGTCTTATTTTTCATATTGCCCACAATTTATTGATTTTTTCAATCGTCCCGGCAATACACATATTTACAGAGGATGCCACGGATTGATATAATGTAACTGCTATACCGGCAGAGAACGATCGGTGTAAAATCATACAAAATAGTAATGTTATAAAATTTCAAAATAGCCATGCGTATCATACAATGTACAGTCAACTCTCCCTAACTCGATGTTCTGTATCTCGATATTTTCCCTAACTCGATGGATTTCATGGCACCTTCGATTTTACAAGCATTCTTCTCTCCATAACACGATACCTCCCTAACTCGATGCCTCTCTTACTCGATGTGTTTTGATTCATTTTTCCATGGATTTTCACCTCCCTAACTCGATTGATTTTCGCGTACATGTTTTTGTGCGTTATTACCTCAGATTTCAATTGCCCTTGAAAGTGAAGACGGAGTGTTCGTGTCATCAAACAATTTCTTTTCAAGTATGGAAAACCACGAGAAACCTTTCAAGCGAACAATCAAAACGCTAACCATTGCGCAAGGTTTGAGCAGCAGGTCGAAAAATATGGACGGAAGGGGTCTGAAACTGTAAATAATTTCAGTATTGCACAAAGTGCGGTATCAACACTACTCAAACTAAAGTAAAAATGGAATCGGAATGGAAAATTGTATCTAGACCAAAAGCATATAAGGTTGGTCAGAATCGTGAAGCTGGAGCGGTCAATGAATTTTTGTCTTGTCAAGCTAGACAGAATAACTTACCCCTCTTCTATTCATCGGGATATGGCTTGAGAATTTGTCCAGAAACTGGGAAATCCTAACTTTAAAGCACAACCAACATGGACGGGAGTGATATTCCGCTGGCATAATTAATGTGTCGTGAGCGATGTCGACGGTACAATACCGTTCGATTGCTCAATGTATTTTAATAATTAGTGCAAAAAGGACCAAAACGTGATTTGCTGTGATCTGATGCCAGATACCGATATACTAGAAAGTGTTGAAAAACCTGAGAAAAACGCTGAAGATAGTAGTTCTATTGAGATGTTAATTCGAACGTTAAATCAAACCTGAAGAATATGTCCGGAATATTGAAATCAACTGAAAATGTTCCTGTGAAACTATTCGAACATTTCTTTGTGATTGAACAGTTCCTGCGTGATCGTTACAATTCAGTTTGAGTAACATACTTAATCAATATTTTCTTTGTTAACCTAGTGCCTCGTGCAAGTCGGACTCGATTATAAACAAACTCGATTATATATGATTCGATTATGTAAAATTTAGGACTCGATTGTATACAGTTTGAAAAAAAACAGTTTTTTTTAATAATTCAAATATGAATAATTTCAAGAAAAAAAATTAACCTTTCAGCATTAAGGTGAAATTTAAGTGGCTTTTATAAGTACAGTGGATTAGAAATCGCGATATCGATATTGCAGCGAAATTAAGAGAGATAGAAGTTGGGCGTCAAAGAACAAATTGTAGAGAGGTTAGAGAGCTTTAATTTAATTGATCGAAACAATCAAGTTTAGTATGAATTTTTAGGATAAAATTAATAATTACAAATAAAAAAAAAACTTTTTAATTTTCCACTTCAAAAATGTTATTTTAATCCACTAATTTAGATGTTCCACTACTATATACTGTACTAAATTTTCTCATCTTTCAAAGCAACAAAATCGGATTACGTAGCATACTTTTCAATGTAGAGTCAGTTTGAGCCAACAGAATCCGAAACAAAGAAAAAGTTCTATAAGTCTGTCATCGTTGAAATTCTAACATATGCGTAGAAGGATTTTTTTCGTGAAATATAACCGTCTATCACCTCCTGAAAGATTCTGGAAAAAATATTTTTTTTATATGAGAAAGGTGTTTTTTCACTTTAAGGGAATGAATCAAAAATTCAAATTAATACCATAATTGGGACACTTACCCTAATATATGACAATTTAAGACATAACAAAAATTAGGAAAAAATGTTCTGTATCTCGATACCTCCCTAACTCGATGGTCCCTTTGGATATCGAGTTAGGGAGAGTTGACTGTATAATAATATTATAATGTAATGTACAATGTATTTGTACATGTAATAAAATCCATCATTTCATTCACGGTCTTTTTTTCCTTACTTTCTAATTTACCATACTAAATTCGAGCTATTTTGCACCCGTCGACATGGTGCCAGATTGACACAGTGCTGGCTCGTAATTGGTTGTCGAATATGAAGAGTAGGTCGATCAAATCATTGCAAAATGACACGATATCGGTACCGTTGTCGACACCATTTGTTGGGACCAAGGCCCTTGTATAAATGTATAACAGGTGAAGCAACATCATCACTTCAATAAGAAGGGGATTACGGTTTGTGGAGCGGGGGTTGTTCGTTTTGTTATTGCTAGGATACGCCATTTTTGCATTTTCTCATGCGAGAGTAGTGGATGAACTGGATAAGAATGAAATTCTACAAAATCATCCCTTCTTTTTCACATAAATTCGCAAAAGCCGAACATAGCAGGCATCGTTCGAATAAGCGTCGTAGCAGTTTTTAGAGAGCCGCCGGCAGCGTTCTGATGATTTTCCTGTTCTTCCAACCGGGTAGAGATTTTCACCAGAGCTGTTTGTAAACAATACCGACAGCAATTCCAATATGGCTGAAAGTACATTTCATATGATTGTTTCACCTGGTATATATAGAGGCGCTTTGGTTGGGACCAATCTCGCACAACAAAGTAAACTGGGATATTATCGGCAAAAAGAGAGCCTATGAGATTTTGCGGATTAAAACATATATTTTCCTTTTGAAAAACGCTTGCGTCTATTTATGCGGACAATCAATCGTTTCAATGAACATTTGTTCGTATAGCTAGACGTAATCACCAGGTTGCTTTGTCTGTAGTGTTAGCATTTACCTTTCCCATAACAGTCAAAACGTCTCCATCGATGGTTTCAACAATTGTCGGATTAAGGTGAAGGTGGAAGCTAGCCACAATGGCGCTCATTTCTGTCATCTGCCTCCCTCATCCCTCGTCCGAAAATCAATAATTTAAACAGTGTGAAGAAAATGATCGTTTTCGCACACTTCCCATCAAGTAATATCAACCAAACTCTAATCGATTACTCACAAGATATTGAATTTTCATCTACTGTCGCACTGTATAGTGAAAAACGTCGGAAAACTCGAGCTAGTGCTCTGAAAGTTAAATTTTCAATTTTCGGCAATGGTTTTGTTTGTATTCGTGAAAGCATCGTTATTTTTTCGACACTGATTCCAGACAACATCATCGAAACAGGTATAAAAACCACTCAATAATATGTTATTCCTGAGTCATAGCGTTTTATGTCATGAAAACCAATAGAATAAAATTGTGTTGATACCAATACAATTATTATTTTTACGTTTAATGGGTCTATAATGTAAGTTTTAGCAATTTTAACATTGGGTAAGAAAATTGTATTGCAGAGCTCGGAACACTGCCACGGCTACCTTTGCTTGCAAAAACAGTAAACGGAAAAGTATTACATTCAATGAAAATGCCTCGGCCAACGAAGAGAAGGGTTAAGGCTCTCCAACGTGAATATGTGAAAACAATACGATCCTCGAAGGAAAATATTAAGGAATTATCAACATCGAGTTACTGTGCGGAAGGAACTTGTTAATGCCAAAAGAGCCCCAATTCGCATGTATTATAAACTTGCTCATGTTACGCTCTCGTATAATATGAATTTTATTTCATATGCAAATGCACCTTCTATATATATTTATATTTGCAATTATGTTTTTCAAATGTATTCAAAGACTCGTATCAATGAAGCGCCGCACAGTCTGATAAGTGAATTGATCTATTTGCGTGTGCTTTGCTCTTCTCTCACATACACTATTACCCCATTTTTACACGTGGGCTTACCTATACTACTACAATGGCTAGCTTCCACCTTCACCTTAAATCAAGAAATCAAATCAAGGTATAGAAGAAATCCCAATGGACTAACCATTACAAGAAGAAGTTGAAGATGTGGACAAAAAAAAACAGCTGAAAGATGTTTCAAAGACTTCATTTAAAGCGAATTCGTTTTTGTTCAGTTTAAACCCCAGTGCCAAACTAAATGCTGTCAAAACGTTTTTTTATTCACTCAGTTTCAATATAGTTTCGCACTAGGTTCGCCCCGAAAGCGGTTAGTTTCGCACTGAGTTGTTCCACGGGTTCGCACTCGGGTTCACCAATACAACTATACTGAACTGTCAAGTTCCGAGTATTGTTTTGGAAAATCATAAAATAAAGACTATGAAAATGGAAAACCTGTTGCTTTTGCTTTTGTGTTATTGGAATCGTTATCCAATTCGGATTCTGATTTTGAAGATTATTTTCGCGTAGACGACGCTGAGCTTCATGTGCTTTCATTTGGAGGCGAAAATAATGATAGATATTCAGGTGAAATAAACATGCTTTCAAAATCAAAATTATGAATGGAAATTTACTTTAACGTATCGTTTTTTTATTCTATGTGATGAAATAAGAGGTTTTTTTTCAGAAATTGCTAAAACATATTGAACGAATACTGTGTCTGATGATGATTTTATATTATATTAGTAATTATTTGTGGAACAAACAGGAAATGCATCGACAAATCGTTATATGAGTGTCAGGAACACATGTGTTAAGTAATCAAACAATATGAAGTAAACATTTTCATTCAAACTTTTATATTTTTACATTGCACTTGGCCCTTCTGATCTGATAGAGAATAATTTACCTCCCAAGCACTAATATCACCACCAGACGTCGACACTGTACATTTGTCATCGCAAATATAAACAAATTAGACTATATAACGCACCCCAACAAACCACCGCATTCGTGAAACTGAAAACATTTTTTTGTATTACAGATTCAGTTTGGCACCAACTCAGTTCTAAAAACGAATTCGCTATTAATTTTTGTCGTCATTGTTGTCATTGTCGTCATTTTTGTTGTCATTGACCAGCTTCAGCTTCAGAAATCATAAAACGATTTTCTAATTAAAAAAAGTTTTGGCTGTAATACCGATAGATAAACATGACTATTGGATTAATTTGCTAGAGACTCAAAAAGATTAAAATTTTAAGATTAGTTGTTTAAGATTAGCAAATAAAGAATTAAATATGTATCAAGTTTAAAAAAGAAAAATTGATGTGTTCTATTGAACTTGGGTTAAGTTTTTAAAATAGACGTTCGCAAAATCAATTAAACAGCTGTATTTGCGGTAGAATTTCTAAACAACAGCTGTAAAATCTTCGGCTGGATACCATTTAAACTGAAGAATTATTGTTTATATTGATAACGCATGATAAAATGGGCTGTAACTGATTATTATAAAAATAAGTAAATTAAATGTCTGTTTATTTAAAGTCTGATTTTTTACTTACACCAATGTTATGAGTAAATGTTGAGTACGTTGATTCATTCGATGTCGAATATGATAAGTGATAATGCAAAGAACCAATATTAAATATATTTTACTACTGATTTGATTGTTTCATTACTTACTTGAAAATTCAAATGCAGAAATTTAAGAAGTTACTGTTGAGGAGCAACATAGTCGACAGCTTGGTAGCAACGTAGCAACGTTGCAACTTAGTAACAATGTGTTAACATAGTTACCTTGTTGAGTAGTTTTCAATAAAGAATTTTTCATTACTCGTTCAAACCTCACTGAACACAGACGTGTTTCAATTCGCTCTAGTTCCATAACTCAAACAGGTTATGGGCCCAGCAGAGCAGAAACACTAGGCGAATAAGTGAATTCAAGTTTTTTGTGAGAGCCAAGCGAAGTTGAACAGTTCCTGGAATGGAGTGGGGAAGAATTCCGAGGCTCAACAATTCCAATTACCAGACATGGTCGTTTGCGGTTCAAGCGCTGCTGAGACGGGAACAACTTTGGAAGTATGTGGACCCAGGGACAGCGCCGAATCCTGTGACCGAGGCTTGGATGAACGGCGATAAGAGGCACTGGCAACGATTCAACTCACTTTGGAGGAAGGTCAGTACAGCATCATCCAGACCAAGACCACGGCCAAAACGACATGGGCAGCGTTGAAGGAACATCACAACAAGGCATCGCTTGGACGAAAGGTTACCCTCTTGAAACAGATAACGAATCAGAACTACCAAGTGGGAGAGAGTATGGAAGAATATCTCAACGAAATTCTGAAGAATTACGTAAGGTTGGAGAGCTCCGGTTTCAAGATGGAAGAATGTATGAAGGTTGCACTCATTCTACGTAGGCTTCCGGATTCATTCAGTCCCCTGACGACTGCTCTAGAAGCTCGTAATGAAGATGAACTAACAATCGAGATGGTGAAGATCCAACTCATTGACGAAGCAGATAAGCAGAAGAAGAAAAGGGGTGGTTCGGAAGAACAGGCGTTGAAGATGGTTGGCCGAGGTAAGCAGAAAAATCAGGTGTCCTGCTACTTCTGTGGAAAGCAGGGACATCGTAAAAAGGACTGCCTTGCTTTTCAAGCGGAGAAAGAAGCAGATGGAAAGAGTACAAGAAGAAATCATCAAGAGAGAAGGCAAAACGGTGCGCGGAAACGACAGAGAAAAGTCGTTCACGTCTATGGTTCGGGACCAAAAGGATATTTCGAATTCGTGGGTGATAGACTCAGGTGCAACGTCCCACCTTACGAACGATAGCAAAAATTTCCAACGTTTGGATCGTTCTGTGAATCCGGTTATTTCGACTGCTGATGGGAAAGGGATCCGTACCGCCGGTGTCGGAAATTGTGTTATTCAGTGTCTCGATGGCAATGATGAACAAGTGAAGATAACTTTGACAGACGTTATTTACGCCCCTGAACTAGAAGGAAGCCTCGTATCAGTAACGAAGCTTGCCAAGAAAAGAGTTCGTGCAGTGTTTGATACGGAAAAATGCAGCTTAGAATTTAACGGTGAAGTTATCGCGACGGCTAATCGAGTAGGTGGATTGTACCGACTGAATACCTTTGAAGAATCGCGTTCGATGATGGTTGGTGATCGACAGCATAATCAAGATTGTCAACATGTGTGGCACCGAAGGCTTGGCCATAGAGATCCGGCTGTATTTGGAGAGATTGAACGGAAGAATCTAGTATCCGGCATGAATATGAAGAAGTGTGGAATTCAACTGATGTGTGAATGTTGCCTTGAAGGGAAGATGGCACGTCCTGCGTTTCCAGCAGCGGCTATGAAGACTTCAAATGAGATTCTGGATATTGTCCATACTGACGTCAGCGGACCGATGACGAAGACTATGGGTGGTTGTAGATATTATCTAACCATGATCGATGACCATAGCAGATACACAATTGTATATTTTTTAAAAGAAAAATCTGAAGTGGAAGGTAAAATCCGTGAATACGTCCGTTTTGTGGATAACCAGTTCGGGAAGAAGCCTAAAGTGATTCGATCCGACAGAGGTGGAGAATACACGAGCCACAGTATCCGGAGGTTCTATGCGCAAGAAGGTATAAAGGCAGAATATACGGCTGGCTATGCACCACAACAAAATGGCGTTGCCGAAAGAAAAAAATAGGACCTTGAATGAAATCGGGCTATGCATGCTACTGGATGCTGGATTGCCCAGACGATTTTGGGCTGAGGCTGTGAATACAGCAGCATATTTACAGAACAGGCTGCCCTTGGTTCGGTAGAAAGCCAGATATGAAGCATTTGAAGATTTTTGGCTGCAGTGCATACGTTTGGAAGCCCTCACAAATGCGCAAAAAGTTTGAGCCAAAAGCGACGAAATTAACCTTTGTTGGGTATGCAGCTGATAGCAAAGCCTATAGATTGGTGAACACGAAAACAGGAGAAATCATTATTAGTCGTGATGTCCGATTCTTGGAGCTAGATTGTGAAAGCAAGGGAGAGCCAGCGGTGGAAGAGTCAGATGAAAATGATGCTGGAAAAGTATCTGTCCGTTTTTTTGAAGAGGAGGAGGTTCAATCTCAAGAATAGGACGAAAAACCGGAAGAGCTGGATGAATCTGAGCAGTTTTTCGAGGCTGAAGACGAAGGCGATTGTGGCCAGCAGAATCCGGTAGAAGATACGACCGACTCCGAACGACTGCGACGATCATCTCGATCGAACATTGGTGTTCCTCCGGAAAGGTATAACAACTCCTTTAGACTTGCCGTAAATTTACCAGTTGAACCGAAGACGTACGCTGAATCCGTTTCATGTTCTGAGCATGTCAAATGGAAGAAGAAATAATGTCGCATCAAGAAAACGGCACATGGGAAATCACCGATCTACCTTCAAATCGCAAGCCAATAGGATGTAAATGGATTTTCAAGCGGAAAGAAGATGAGACTGGTAAAGTCGTTAGATACAAAGCTAGACTTGTAGTGCAAGGATTTTCCCAAAAGTTTGGTACGGATTATGATCTTGTATTTGCTCCTGTGATCAAGCAAGCTTCTTTTCGGACTGTTTTGACCTTAGCAAGCAGGGACCGTATACTAGCTCGTCACGTAGATATTAAAACAGCGTACGTATATGGGTACGTATAGCTTCAGGAGGAGATCTATATGAAGCAACCTCCGGGTTTCACGAGCATCAACCCAAATGCCGTATGCCATTTGAAACGCAGTCTTTATGGACTCAAGCAGGCCGCAAGAGTCTGGAACCGTAGAATTGATGATGTTTTCAAAAAGCTTGGTTTCCAGCCGTCAACTGCAGTACGTTCGCCGGGCAAAGAATTTAACAATGTATCTGCTAATTTACGTAGATGACATCGTCGTTATAGCGTAAACTGAATCGGATTACAACAACTTGGTGAAAGCATTACGAGCGGAGTTCAAAATAACGGAGCTAGGGGAATTACGTTTGTTTCTGGGAATTCGGGTGCGAATTAACGATGGCAGGTTCGTCCTGAACCAGAAGAACTACATAAAGAAAGTGTTATCACGTTTCCAAATGGAGAATGCGAAGGTGTTCAAAATCCCAATGTCAACCGGCTTTCTTCAACAAAAGGAGGAGGATAGTGAACCACTTCAAGACAAGGAGCAGTTCCAGAGTTTGGTAGGAGCTTTGTTGTATATAGCCGTCAATACAAGACCTGATGTGGCTATTGCAACCTCTATTTTTGGAAGACGTGTATCGAAGCCTACTAAAGCCGACTGGAATGAAGGTAAAAGAGTTTTGCGTTATCTCAAGGGGACAATCGACCTTGAACTACATTTGGGAGGCACAGAGCAATTCGAACTTGAAGCCTTTGCCGATGCAGATTGGGCAGGAGAAGTCGGTGACCAGAAGTCAAACACCGGTTACATTTTCAAGCTGTGCGATGGACTTATCAACTGGAAATGCAGTAAACAGACTGGAGTTTCAGCACTGAAGCGGAATACATCGCCCTTGCTGAATGTCTTCAAGAACTGCAGTGGATTCGGAAACTGATGAACGACCTTGGCGAAAAACTGAAGCTTCCGATAAAGGTGAATGAAGACAATCAGAGTTGTATTGCTCTCTCCGTTGCTGATAGGAACACCCGCAGGTCGAAACACATTGACACGAAGTTCTGTTTCGTAAAGGACCTTGTACAGAATGGTATCGCAACCATACAGTACTGCCCAACGGATATGATGGAAGCAGACCTGTTAACCAAGCCTTTGGGAGCAATCAAATTGAAGCAGCAACGAGAAGCTATTGGCATAAAATCGATCAATGTTGAGGAGGAGTGTTGAGGAGCAACATAGTCGACAGCTTGGTAGCAACGTAGCAACGTTGCAACTTAGTAACAATGTGTTAACATAGTTACCTTGTTGAGTAGCTTTCAATAAAGAATTTTTCATTACTAGTTCAAACCTCACTGAACACAGACGTGTTTAAATTCGCTCTAGTTCCATAACTCAAACAGTTACAACATAAAAAATGAAATTGATTCTCTACGTTCATCGCAGTGCAGTGAACAGAGAATAGTAACTATATAAGCAGCATTTCAATGGTTCCATATATTCATCTATTCAGAAATGCTGAGTGATAAGATACTATCATGAAAGGTATGTTTGAACTGTTCAAAGAATGTGATTCAAATTTAGTTTTATCTTATAGCATATAATGCTGCTAATTGTAAATTTTCGAACGATGTATGTAAGCTGTATGGAACTACGTCTGTTATGCGTCCATTGATTTTTCGAAAACGTTTTTTTTTAATTGCTCAAATGTTTTCGAACAAAATGTTTGTTCGCATGTTGTAAAATGCGAAACAGTGAAACAGTCGATTTTGTTCATTCTGTCGTTTACGTCTCCTATACAAACATGGGCAGGATAGAGTACGTGGATTTTTTGAGAAATATTAATTGCACAATATTCTAGCTTTTGGTCGAAAATATTGTCAAAAGAAGTTAGGCTTTTGCCTTAGTGTCAATCGCTTGCTTTTTCATCAGTTTTAAGCCACTTTTGTTCTTTATAATTAACGGACTCTTTTGTCTCGGGGTCATTCACTCGCTTTTTCAAACTTTTCCAAGCAGAAAATCCGCAAATATGTAGAATAAATTCAACAACAAAGTGACTTTACTTCAAATTCTGGAAAACCTCAAGCGGCCTGACTACATATTGTAAGACATTAATTGATTTGCGCTCGAGAATTCGAATGATTGTGACATTGCATTTTTATTATTGTGGCCCTATACTATACGATAGATTAACCTAGATTTTTTAAACAATCGCTACACAAATCGGAGGTTTTCCGGTTACATACCGTTTCAGTAATCAGTTTTTTAGATATGAATATAATATATTATATACAACTACTTCATGTCGAACCGATATAGTGGTTCTCAGATTTTCGTCAAAAGTGGTAATTTTGTACCTCATCGCAAAAGATTAGACTCGTATTTTATTATTTTTTCATTAGGGTGCCCTTTTCCATTTTAGGGTGGTCAAAAAATCTTTTTTTTACACTTTTTCCCGAAAATGACTTTGTTAAAAAAATCATAACTTTTGAACCACTGAACCTATTTAGATTATCGACATATCAAATTGAAGCTAATGAGCCAGCCTTTTATAAAAATATTGAACTCGCAAAAAAAAAGATTTTATTTTCGTAATTATTGATTGTAGTCATTTTGTTTTTATTGTTTTCATAGCTTTGTACTAGAGGGTGCTATATTTTTTTATATTTTTTCTTGAAAGCTGAGGATTTTTTACAGAACATATCGCGATATGATGCCATTTTTTTTCGTTTTCGAGATATGATTTTCCAAAGTTAACCGGTGGTCCATAAAATCATTTTTCTCCTTTTATCCAAAAATGATTTTAATATTTGAACTACTGAGCATCTCTAATATCAAGATATGTTACGTAAAAACATTATAGGAGGTTGTGTTCAATACATGACCGCATTGTTGACGTAGAACTACGCTGTTGTTTAATTCAAGTCGCTTGTTTACTCGTATAACTGCGGATATTATTTTATAACGCAACGAAAATTTTGAAATAACCATTCTACCTGTTTGATCGCCCTAAAATGTTTTTTATTGTAGAATCATTTGACGTTAATTGTTTGATGATTCATTCTTGTGCTCGCAGAACAATACATGCTCGAGATAAGCGCAGCTGTCATCCTTAGTGGAGAAAGTTTTGCTTCTGGCAAGTGAAACCAAATCACATACAACATTTCAGAATGCCATTAACTTTCTTGGTGACTAAATAAACGGAATAAACTCTATCAAATGTAATCCTAGTTGAAAGCAGTTTTGCGACTGGCACGCGAGCCCAAAAAAATCATAACTTGATATAACTTATTGAATAACTTGGTATTCCTCAAATATTTTTTTGGTGCACAACCTTAACACCTGCTTCACCATAGCGTCAGTTCAATGCATTGAAGACAGAAAACAAACAATGTTAACTGCTTGGAAAAAGGCTGAATATTTGCCTCAGCAGAGATTCATTTTCCAATACCCTATCGTAAATATTTCCCTCCCGCTAACTCCCCTCCTTGTTTATGTTTATCATTACGACTGCATAATTTGCAACACAGTAGTCAATCACAGCGATTATTGCATCGTTACAGGACCAATTCACACGGGAGCAGATACAGATGAGGTTCCAGCGTAGCGAAGATACAGTATTTTTACGTACGGGTTATGAAGCTCGCGCGTACGCACATAAATATCCATATATCGATAGCTTGAAGCAACTAAATATACTAAATATTCTTATAAACACACTTATCTCCGTTTTGCGTTCTTCTCAACAGAAGCCCTTTCTGTTAGTATTGCCAGTCTAGATTATCTTAGCTATCATCCTTTGCGAAGAGAGTTTTCCTACCGTCATGCGAAACCAAATCGCTGACAAAATTTCAGAACATTTATTTTCTTGGTGAGCTGACGATAGCCTAGCTTGATGATTACCCACACAATTGTGTAGCTCAGAACCTTAATGCATTGGCGTCAGATTGATGCAATGATTGCAATGCCAAAGACATCAGCGAGTGAGTCAATTGGTCGCGTCCACAGCTCAATCCGAAACGAAGACATGTAATGACGCAAAACAAGGAAGAACAAGCGATATTCACTGCTTTGAATACAGAACGATCCTGAAAGTTTGTCTTCCTTCCTTGCTTAAGCCATTAAACTTCTTCAGTTCATTCATCTCCAACCTTCAAAAAGGCCCTTGGAAAACTTTACTTTATCCATAATATTACTCCTCCATCCCCATTGCCTTGAGAAAGGCATTCGATCCCTCGCCGTCCAGCTCGCTCAGCAACGATGTTGTTCAGTCGATTTTCCAAGAAGAATGAAAGTTTCCTCAGCGAGATCCACTGTTTGTACTATAGGTAAATATTCCCATTCGTTCTTCTTCCTTACCTTTGTTCACGGAGACTTTACACCTTACGATTTCCCCTTCGTTGCTCGTCGATAAATTGCTCGTTAATGACAGCTCTGTTCGGGAAAGCATACAAATGGACAGAACAAATGTATGGGGAAATGGGAATGCTTCCAATTTTCATCAATTTAAACCATATACAGCCTTTGGGATTGTAATTTATAGCATATCAAACTAATCTTAGGGAATTTCCGATTCGTTTGGTATGTAAATCGCCAAAATCCGTTCACGGCAAAAATAGTTAATAACGTTAACTCTATTTCATAAAAAAGTGACCTGTTTTCTTATTTGGCACCCTTAATGAAAGACGTAGTTCTACGTCAAAATTCTCAGCTTTCCAGAAAAAATATTTTAAAAAATATAGTGCCCTCTATCTTTAACCGAGAAAACTATGAAAAACTGACTCAATCAATAATTACAAAATGCGACAATCAAAATTTTTCCGAAAAGTAATATTTTTTCAAAGAAAGCTAACTCACAGACTTCAGTTTGATATGTCGATCATCAGAATTGGTCGAGTAGTTCAGAAGTTCGGAAAATCATATCTTAAAAACGAAAAAAAAGCATCTCTAATATCGAGATATGTTTTGTAAAAATTGCTCAGCTTTCAAGAAAAAATATTAAAAAAATATAGCGCCCTCTAGTCCTAGGCCATGAAAACAACAAAAAACGAATACAATCAATAATTACGTCAACACTTTACGCTTAACGCTCAACGAACAAAGTTCAACGCTAAACGCTTAACGTTGAACGCTAAACGTTCTACAATCAATGCTAAACGCTCATACCGCCGCCTGAAAAATCGGTAAGTAGCGCCATTCTCGAGATCCAAGGGGTGATCGGTTCAAGGCCACCGGTCGGATTAGGGCAACCCTTCCCTAAGTACCGAAAACAATATCGAAAACTAAATCAAATATGTGTTCAGTTTCACCCTACTCTTCAAACTATGAATGGCTCGATTAAAACGAAACACGCACATAAATAAAACTTTAGCTTATTATTCGTCAAAAATACATAGTATTACTATGTTAGATCAAACAACAGTGAGCGAACGACAGATGGTCCACCGGTGGAATCCCAAAGTGGACGTTACATCCATATTCACGATTAGCTACGCCATATTGCACTCCGGATCATCCCGTTCGCAACGACGCTGCGAATCCAGGTTAACGACATACGTACATTTGGCGTTCGCTTGTCCCAAACCCAAGTAAGCCACCTCCTCCGCCTCCGTCTGCATAATCTCCTCACCGAGTTCCGAGCGATTTCTCTACCGCAGTGAGACCAAAGTTGAACGCTGGTAAAAATGGAAATGAGAAACAGTCGGCTTTTCCGTGGCCTTCCGCCGCCAACTTCCGGTCGAATTTGAATTCATAAGGATTAGGTAACAGAGCTGCAAAATCTGATCCGACGTGGAGAGCTTTGGCTTCTGAGAGGTTCGTTGGAATAGGATTGAATCCGAAAGTAGATTAAAGCCAACTCGCTGAGTTGCGGAAAAAAATCATCAGTGCGACATTTGCCGACGAACGGATTCATTTTACTTCGCGTTCACGTTGGATTTATCAGAGCTATCTGAATAACACATATCGTCGGTTCGATTTGTGCTGAAGCTAGTATTTGTTCCCATCTGTACGACAAGTATGTTTTCGTTCGTATATCATGGAGAGTCCTGCGACCGTTCGCATCGATTCGAGTATGGTTGCCGCGTCCTCTGGGGTCCCGCATTCGAATGCTAATAAGCTTCTCTTCTTAGTGGAACATGAAATGGGTCGTGCATTAATACATTAATGATCAAATGAAACATCTCGATAACAGAATACTATGAAATAAAAGCCATGAAACAAAATAATATATCAGGAATTTTATCTCGTTTAAATAACATCTGAATAAGCTATAACATTCAAACAGCATTTGTTTTTTTCTCAATTCGTCGAATCCCATTGTGTATGGAGACTGAACTAAGTTGCACTGGAGCAAAAATAATACCTAGTTGATTAACACAAAAGGAGCTTCTGATTGAAACATATGCTTCACTTAAGTCATTATCCTATTTTTCAATTGAATAGCTTGCACTCGTAAAAAACTTCACGCAGCTTTTCATATGCTTTTTTGCACCCACTGTTTTATGAGCAAAGCTCTGCTACGCTTTTGCGCATTGCGGAGGAGAAGAGATGTGCAGCGGTCATAGTTTCACCCGAAGAGTGCATTTCCGATCTTGTAGTACTTGCAGAGTATAAGAGAGCAATGTGGCATGAGAAAAAATACTATCAAACTGGGACTAAACTAATACAAAAAATCTTTATAATTCATGAATAGTTCAAGTTTTGATCAAAGTAAGATAATGGTCCTATTATTTCTTCTGTAGGCTGGAGTAGAATTTAGTGTTGGGTGTTTTATGTACAGCGAGGACTCGATTGTATACAGTTTTCGATTTCCTTTCACTGTATTTATATACCTTTTTCATGCATAAACTAGCTAACCCGGCAGACTTCGTTCCTCCCAAAATTTATTTTTCTTTCTCACATTCACGTTTTCTTACTAAGCGCGCGTTCATGGGTCCAATCGCAGTACTGTTCATTGATTGATCTTTTAATCTAGCCTTTAAAATTACCTTTTACTATTCTTAGTACATCTACCAAAACTCGTCATTATAATATTAGATTTTTTTCCCCCTGTTGGGTGTGAACCACTGCGTCCATTATTTTGAACTATTGTGGTATACCCCTTTCTATATACTTCACTTCAAGTTTATCTACTACTTATTGATGTGGAGTAGACTGAAAGCTATAGCGTGATAGGTGCCAATCAGGAATAATCTATTTGAGAAAATTTATAATCCTGATCGGCGACGCAGACCAAATTTCCTTGGGAATAGCTTTATCAAGGTGTTAAAGTCTGCGTCTAGTTAGAGCTCCGCAGTTGCAGAGCAAATGTTCCGAGGTTTCGCTTTCGGCATTACAAAAGCGACATATATCATCTTGTGCCAAACCTATGTTCTTGAGATGATATTTACTCGGGCAGGGTCCTGTTACAAGACCAGTGAATGTACTTAAGTCTTTCTTATTAAGGCTTAGCAGCTGTTGAGTAATTTTAATACTCGTTACAGCAAAAATACAGCAAACATTAAGTCGTATGAATAGCTATAATTGGAGGCGATATACATACAACCGAGACACATTTGTATGATACATGATGCAGATAACTAGCATATACACACAAAAGTGGAGGCGATATACGTATATGACATATTTTGTACGCATATAAAGCCGTATATAACGATATGCGAAGCTTTTTGGACTGATGTGCGATTTGATACGACAACGTTACCACTCAATCCATCGATGACATGGAAAATCGTGTTTTTGTATTTTATGCGATTTTAGATATATATGATCGATATTTTGATTGATATTTTATGCGATTATGATTTGATACGAAATTATATGTAACTAATCATGTGCAAAGTTATACGATTTAATGTTTGCTGGGTAGGTTCCATCCAAACATTGTTCATCTCTGAGGCTGGTCCAATGGCTAAAAGATTCAAGATGCTCAAGTGACCAGTTTTGTCCCCGTCTAGTATTTTTTTCCATCTTTTAAGCTTTAGAGCGCTTTTTTTAGCCTCTAGCTGAACATATTGGTTCAAAGGTACCAGGTGAAGGATGGCCTTCAATGCCTTTGAGGGTGTACTTCGCATTGCTCCAGTAATTGCAACGCATGCTAGTCGTTGGAGTTTGTTTAACTTTTTTGTAGCTACAGTCTCCTTAATCTTTGGCCACCATACAAGTGAGGCATAGGTTATCCTAGACAGCACAATTGCAGTGTAAGCCCACATAACCATTTTTGGTTTAAGGCCCCATGTTCTTCCTATCTGCTGATTATTGAATCTAAGTGCGCGCTCCAGTTTAGTTTGGCATCTAAGATAACACCTAGATATTTCACTGAAGCGCTGCTTTTTTATTTCCTCTCCCCCAAGATGTAGAGACTGCAGATGCAGTTTTTTCTTTTTGGTGAACGAAATAATTATTGTTTTTGAGGGATTTATGCTCAGACCTTCTGTGATACACCAAGATTGTGTAAAGTTTAAGGCCATCTGCATTCTGCTCGATAACACGTCGTCAAACTTGCCTCGTACCTTTATGACAAGATCATCGGCAAAGCCCACAACTTCGAATCCTTTTACCTCTAAAATTATCAGAAGGTCGTCAACTACAAGTGACCAAAGGAGGGATGATAAAACCCCTCCTTGTGGGCAACCTTTCGTTGCAATCATATATGTTGACGACCCGCCCAGCTCCGAGGTGATTCGTCTATGTGATTATATTAGATTATTTTCAGACTCAATTCTCGTTCAAGATTTTTGAACCACTTGAAAATAACATGTTTCTCCGTTACAAGAAATAAATGTTTGATACAGGAAATATGATAGAATAAAGACAGCCCTAAATCGGACAATACCTTTCTCGAGTTTTGCTCCTATCAACACATTCGGTGATCTATTTTTATTTATATAGATAGATGAAACTATAGGAGTGCGTTTTATCACATTAAAATCCATTTCCAGTTCTGAACTAAGATCAATTTCGTTTACGCAAACATCAAATAGACTAACAACGCTTGTCACTATGTAATTGTAGAATATATGCGAATTGAATTTTCCGGGTATTGCTATTTTCCTTCAGAGTTTTCCGAAAATTTCCAATTGTCATATTTGGTTGGTTGAAATATGTGTATTATTTTTACGGGACCCCTCTCTATTCCAGATGAGGGAGGGGTGTCATATCATCATAGAAACATTTCTCGTACCCAAAAACCTCGCATCCCAAATTTGCATCCCCTCTTTCTAGAACCACCACATGCCAAATTTGATTCCGTTTGCTTGATTAGTTCTTGAGTTATGTAGAAATTTGTAGGGAAGGGGAAAGGGGGAAGGAGTGTTGAATCACCATAGAAATGTTTATCGATTCCTAAAACCTCTATATGCCAAGCTTGATTCCATTTATTTGATTAGTTCTTGAGTTATTAGGCCCCCTTCCCCTTTATAGAGGAGGAATGATTGTCAAACCACCATTGAAACAATTATTGCCCCCTGAATCCTCCATGTGCCAAATTTGTTTCCGTTTGCTTCATTAGTTTATGAGCTATGCAGATTTTTTTTTTCATTTGTATGGCAGCCCCTCCCCCCTCAGAGAGGACGGAAGGGGTATCTAACCACCATAGAACAACAATTTGTATTGTACCCTAAAACCTCCACATGCCAAATTTGGTTCCATTTGCTTGATTAGTTTTCGAGTTATACAGAAATTTGTGGTTCATTTGTATGGCAGCCCCCTCTTAGAGAGGGGGGTGGGGTGTCTAACCACCATAGAAACATTTATTGCACCCTAAAATCTCCACATGTCAAATTTAGTTTTATTTACTTGATTAATTCTCGAGTAACACAGAAATTTATGTTTTATTTGTATGGCTGTTTGTCTGTTTGTCTGTTTGTCCGTTTGTCTGTTTGTCCGTTTGTCCGTTTGTCCGTTTGTCCGTTTGTCCGTAAATTAAATCAATGGTTCCTAGTAGAGTTTTAAAATTAAGGTCACGAGGTTTCACTTTTGATAAGAATTTAAAATGAGAAAAAAATGTCTGCTCGCAATGAAAATTTTTTAACACGTTCTTCGCCCAGCGCGATTAGAAAACTTTTACATGATCTAGATTTTTTTTTAAATTTTTAAGACTAACGTCATTGAATCTGATAACAAATACCGATGTAATATGGGTTTCGTAAAAAACAATCAAGTAAAAATATATATGAATAAAAAATATCGTATAATAATGATATGTTTATGGTTTTGATTTTATGATTATTCTACTATACTATATTTATATTTAGATGCTTATTCCATGAAATCTATATAAATAAAAATGAATTGCCAAATGTGTTGCTAAGCGTAAAACTCGAGAACGGATTGTCCGATTTGATGTGTCCTTATTTTGTTGTGTTCGTCTCCGTCCATAGAAAAATGTAACGCAAAAAAACAAATCAGAAACTTGCAGAGAGATTGAAAAATTTTGAAAATAGTAAAAAAATATTGGGAAAGATCTATTGTAGAGACTTCAAACTACAAACCTCTTTTGTCTCTTGGCTTGAAAAAGGACAATTAGAAGATCAATCATTGGATAGTTATGGGAATAACCCACGAACGTTCAGTTAGAAAACGTGAATGTTCGAATGTATTCATATAAAAAAAAACTATGGATGGGTTGTACTTATGATATAAGCGCAAGGTTGACGTAGGACTGCCGTTGGCTTATTAATCAATTGTATTTCTTCAATTAGCAATAGTCCCACCTCGGATGTTCCTAATTGGTTACGATATCGCCGCTGCTTAGAGCTATCTTTTGTATGTATTGATTAAATAAAATAAATTAAACTGTTTACGAATTCAATTGCAAACAAATCCCAATTTAAGCGAATTCACGTATTATGGTATCGCAGCAAATAGTTATCAACATTTTGCCTAATTATCAAACGGTATACGTAGAAGTTCAGTGAGCTGGCGACATGAAGAGATATCTTCCAATGCATTCTTAATCGAGCCAAAGCGTTGCATTTGTAACCGCTTTTGTAGACCGTATTAGCAAAACGAATTCCGGAGTGTAAAAATGCATGGGGGTATTAAAGTATTGCCGACTTGAATATATCTGCGATGCCGATTTTCCCAATTTCTTGGTTTCGGAATCTGTATTGGGAAAACACATTCCGGTTCGCAAAAATGCAAGCGAGTAAAAAAGTACCCATAGTTTGTATCTATTTTGCAATTCCAATTTCCCCAGGCTCTGTGTTAGGGAAACATTTCAATTTGCAAAAACGCAAACGAGTACAAATGCTCCCGCTGCTTGCATCTAATTCGCTATGCCGATTTCCACAGGTTCCATGGTTTTGAAGTCTGTGTTAGGGAAACATTCCGATTTGCGGAAACGCAAGCGAGTACAAAAGTAACCGCAGCTTGCATCTATTTTGCAATGCCGATTTCCTCAGGCTTCATGATTTTGAAGTCTGTGTTAGGGAAACATCCATCCATTCCAGCAATCATATCTCAACCGTTGCGCAATCATAACTGAATGGATTTCCGAGCGGCACTCGCTTATATACCGATTGGTGTGATTTCAATAGCCTGTTTTGAAAGCAATTTTAGGGCTATTGAAACAATTTTTTTTTTATCAAAAAGTAACAAGCATATAACGCGTTGACATTTTATCTTTCGAATGGAGTGTTTATCATACCATTTCGTTCAGTTGCTAGGAGTTATTAACGCTCAAAATCTCGTCCTCCGGCGTAATGCTTTCGTTTTCGAAACTTTGAACTTACACCCCAGTATAGAAATTTTGACGTAGTCCTACGTCAAAATCTATTTTTGGGGGGACGAAGCTCTCCAGCTAGTTTCTTATGAAAATTCTAGTATAGAAATTTTGATGTAGTCCTACGTCAAAATCTATTTTTGGGGGGACGAAGCTCTCCAGCTAGTTTCTTATGAAAATTCTATGCAATCTTAATGAGAAAAGTGTGTTGAAACGACGAATATATTTAGCAAATTTCCGGTTACCGGGTGAGGTTACTCACGGTGAATGAATGCTCTCCACAAAACATCCAATAAAAGCATGCCTTTTTGGGAGCATTTGACAGCAATAGGGAATAATCTGAATCAACCAAGAAATTATAACCGGTTTGATTGCGTGTTGCCAAAAGCGGATCAACAGCTGGGTCTCGCCCCCGCCTCGGTTTAGGTTTCATGTTGCGTACGAAGGTTTATTTACGAATCCCATTACGAGATAAAAGCATCCGGAAGGTTCGAGAAAGTCATCGATACTGAAACAAATGCGGCTAGACGTACGAGGAATATCAATTCGCTCTCACGCTCGTCGAACGAGATCTAATTCGTCAATTTTGGGGGAAGTACCGACGCCACATAGTCCTATTTTGCGAGAGCCGAAATTGCCCCAAACTTGATTAGATTTTCGTTTCTTCCCCTTGCGGAGTCGGTTCGGATATTGTTTCCGTTGATTGTGCCGGGTGAGCTTTTGCATAATCATATTAGCGGCTGTTCGATTTCGCAGCTTTCAATTGTCGGATTCTCGCCGGGGAAGGAGTACGGATTATTCAAATGTGCTTGACTTTAAATTATTGCTCGAAATAATCCTCTTTTATAACACTGCTGCTGCACGAGCAAAAAATCTCTAATCTAGAATTGTCATCAACCGCACGCTGTGCAAACGACTTTCAACCTTTCCCAGCATTTGTCATTTCGTTTTCAACACATTGTTGCGGTTCGTCAACTTCTTTCTTCAGCAGAACTTTATCCCGTAATTTCTCCAGATTTTTTTCACTTCTTCTTCCACCCTGGCGGTTTCAATTTAGCCTTCCATCCGGTAACGCATTTTTCCACTTGCTTGAGAGGGCCCATTCCCGTTGCCATTTGACTATAGCACAAAACCATCCTGATTTGGCTATGTTCAGCCGGGTGGAATTTTAGTTTCTTCTGCGCCCGTTTGGGTTCGGTTCCGTGAGTTGCTCCCGTGTTGGTTAGTCTGGTGCAAGCGAGCAAGAAGTGATACCGAGCAGCATCCACTCGACCGCGTTGTTTTATCATTGCACCAAAAGGTAATGATTTTCTTCGCCTTTTTGCGAATATGCGGATGGTAATATTTTCTCCCTAGTAGAAAACCGGTTACCGGTGTTAGTTTGGAGACTATTTCGGAAGGAACACTCCTCTTCGGCACTTCGTCAGCAGGCCCTTCAAAAAACCGATCGAGGACCACCCTAATCACACGTAGACGGCAAAGATAGGCAGCATGTGACAGCAAGTGTTCCACGTCCCGTGTCACTTTTGAGTACCCTGTCCAACACTGGTTAACGAAGGTAAGAAGAGATTACTGCCTTGCCCGTGAAGTCAGCAGCAGCAATTTCTGGTGAAGATGCGTCACGTTGCACCATGCCGTTATGCTTCTGTTGCAGTGTAAAGTTTGTATGGCACATCCTACCTTCGGTCGGGTTATTTTGAATTGTGGCGACTGAGATCAGAAACGGATGCGGCAGCTGATGGGATTTCGCGGTTTCGCCACCGTACTCACGGTGTGTTCGGAGCGAGAAATTTGCGTAGATGGCAGTTGTTAGTGCAGTTCATAATAATTATCCTGTTTCCAGCTACAAAAGCTATTATTTTATGGACGAGAAAGTGTTACGAGTGTTTGAATTTATTCTTCCAGGAATAAAGTAAGGTATGAATAGGTTGCACTTAGCACACAAAGCAAAAGAGGAATGATACCATCAACTCATCCTGCAGGGAAACCATGCAATGCAGAGAAACGTATCATGGAAATTAATGGAGCAAAAAATCGTTCCATCCCCGAATGGATTACACATTTTGCAACCTTTGAACTGCCAGTCAAGCAGTTATTTCATTTTCTGTTTCCTTTTGTCGGGCTATCAACTTCATAAAAGGGTAACAGTGCTATGAACACGGCAACGATTGTGTGTTTGCATTGGACATTGCCGAACTAGAGCAGCATAACTATGTACACACATACACGATATGATCTCAGAAGTGCATCATTGAAGTGTAGCGCTCGTATTCTTAATCCTTTCATTACGAAAGATGATAATATTCGACATCATTAGTCTTCCTCTTCTTCTACATTCTTTCAAATATAAACCGGGAATTTGTGTTTTCAAAGGAAATGATTTATTTATCATCTAAATTTATATTATCGCTTTCAAAATAGGCTTCTTCTGAAGCAATATACTTTTTCCAACGAACAATCTATTCATCAAACCTTTTTTATTACTGTATTTCGGAATTGTCTTCAGTTAACGTAGGGAATTCGTTGTCAATGCTGTCAAAACGGGTCCCACGAAACGGTTGTTTGAGTTTCAGAAATAGGAAAAAGTCACACACACCAAATCTGGAGAGTACGGTGCTTGTTCAATCACATTCGTGCCGTTTTTGGTCAAAAATTCTTTAACATTGATCGATCGATGAACTGGTACATTATCGTGATGCAAAATCCAATATTATCTTCCTACAAATTTGGCCGTTTGCGACGAATTTTCTCTCTCAAACGCCTCATAACGCCAAGAGTATTATCATTGACTGTTCGGTCTTTCGGAAGGAATCCCGAATGGACAAACCACGAATGACAGTCAGAATTACCTTCACTTATGATCGACTTTGACGCTCGTTCGCAGCGGTCCATGCTGATGATTGTTGACTCGTTTGCATGCCCTACTCGTACAATCATGCCTTGTTGCCAGGAGTTATGCATTAGATGAACATGGTGTCAGAATTTGATCGTTCACGTATGTCTTCGCCCACTTGATGGCGATAAAATTTTTGAAAAAAATGTGCTTTTTTGGCAGTAGCCGTGCTGCGACTTTTATCATGCCCAAAACATCAACCAAAATATGACGAACGGCTTCCTGAGAGATATTTGACGAATTTCACGCCATGCGAATGAAATACAAATTTCTGCATATCCCGAGAGCTGATCAAGAAAACGGGTAAGCGCAAAACTCGAGGATCTTCGATATGAATATCCCTTACAATTTCCAACAAATCATCGGAAGATGAGCAATTTTACTGGGAAGGAGTTTCTCTAGCAACAACTTTTTCATATTTTCATTGAAAAAATACTTTTAATGTATAACTCGTAATATTTTTATATATGAATTATCGCGATTTACATGTTCTGAACATGTTAAGAACATGTCAATCGTGAGAATCTACAAACAAAAATGTTACGAGTAAAACATTATTTTTTAGGAGTCTCCATACAAAAATGCCATATATTCCAGGAACTATAAAAGATAAAAAGTTGGTGTCTTCGACAAATGTTCATATTTTAATGAGATCTATTATTGTTGAATACACTATATCGCTATCTTGAGTTTAAATAACATTAGAATTAGTTGTAATTTTTTCAAAGAAAACATGAAAAAGCTCTTATTCGAAATACTTTTCCCCTGTCAAAGTGTTCATTGAAATTATAAGGAACATATATTTTTTAAGAATTAAACAAAAATACGTTTTTGAGAAAAATGAATTCAATTTGAAAACAATATTTCTTCCAGTGTCCTTTTCTCAAAAACAATTTTTGGTATTTAAACAATTTCCTACATTTCATCCTTTGACGAGAACTTCGTATGTATCATAGTTTTTCAATTATAATTTTTTTGTTAATAATTAAGGAACAAATGTTGGCCCTTTTTGAAAAGTAGTCTATGATCAACGCCTTTACACCCACAACGTTTCACTGCTACCTGAGATGTTGCTACCAACTCCTAAGCCGAATTGGCATGAAATTCGTCGGGCTAGTTTTCTCAAACTTAAATGACGAATTCCGAGCACCATTCTCTCTATTTTGTCGATGTTTTCATTAGTTGAAGAGGTGGATTGTCGTCTTTGACGAGTTTCCCCGTGTATTCGACGTTGTTGAGCCACCAAATGTATTCCGCAACATTTTCAACGTTTCGGCACAAGCAATTTTGATAAAAACACAACATTTTAACACAATAAAGAATTATTCATATAAAAAATCGCCGAACAAGAAAAAAATTATCGTGTTCTTATTGACGCTGTAAATAAACTGAATGACAGATCGCGCGTCCTGTAATAATTCCAACCTAAAAAGAAAGATGAAAAATATTCAGCGGAAAAAAAATTACAAATTCCCGAATTATATTTGGCAGAATGTATTTATATACTGTAGTGTAAATACCAATGAAAATGGTCATCCCTATTTTTCATACAGGACTTCCTGGGAAATATTATTTCGCACGATAAAATACCCTATGCAAAACATGAACTCAATCAAACTTCATTCACTAGTGTCCAAAACGTCAAATTTTGAGTTTTTTTTCAGAACCAAAAAAACAAAATTGCCGAGCAATTACATGAACAGGCCAACCCCGAACTGGCTATCATGAAATCGGGGTTTAAAAAAAATCAATGCCAAATTTCTTAAAGTCGTATGAAACATCCAGATTTACTGTTATATCAAACGAAAATTAAAAAAAAAAGTCAAAATTTTGTCAAAAATCGACCATTCAGACGAAAAAAGGACCGATCGTCAAAAAGTTATTTCTTGACCAAAAAGATTTTCGAGATTTTTACTGTCAAGTAAATCTCGACATTTCATACGCTTTTAAGTAATTTTGCATTGATTTAAAAAAAACCCCGATTTCGATTTCCTTGGGTGATTTTTTGAAATCAAATTTTGACGTCTGCGGCACTAGTAAACGAAGTCCGATTGAGCTAGAATTTTGCATAGGGTATTTTATCGTGCGAATCAACCTTTCGCAGGAAGTCCAATATCAAAAATCACGTTTGACGTAGGACTGTGATTTTTCGGAACAATTATTCTTCGATATATTTTTTTTTCATGGTTCAGAAATCTGCTGTTTTAACTCCTTTGAAACTCCAAATGGGCTGTTTGTACATACATACACTCGACAAAAAGTAAAAAATAAAATAGAGAAACGAAGTGCGAAGTCGGAAATTTTAAGTGATTTTTGACATGCTGTAACATCGTGAAAAATCACCACATATCGATGGGGTGCACATCATTTTGAGGCTACAACTCTCAATATTTTACGTACACATTTTTTATCTTGGTGTGTGTAGGTGTAGTGGGCAACATTATCGGGAAGAAATGAAAAAATTCCAATAAATACTGCACTAGGATATTTGTTACTTCGACGAAAAAAAAATTATTTGAATTTTTTGCATTGATTTCAAAAAAGTGCCAAAAACAGGATTTTATAATGTTTTACAAAATCCATTGTAATTCTGCAATTATCGCAATAAATTCAAATGTTTACAGGTAAATTTTTACCCTCGTATATTTCCTAAACATTTGTGAACGTTTCATATTGATACGTTCATTTTTTTCTAGCCGATTTTTCAAAGTTTGGAGTTAATTAGAGGAGCATTGATTCGTAAATCGTACCAGAAGTAAAAAATCCTACGCGACTCTCAGAACGAACGATGCGAATTTTCGTTTTCATGCATTTGTAAGAACGAGAATTTTAGCCTCAAAATGATGTACATCCCATCGATATGCGTTGATTTTTCACGAAGTTACAGTATATCAAAAACCACTTAAAATTTCCGACTTCGCACTCTGTTCCTCTAATTTTTGTTCGAGTGTACGAGGTCTGTTCAAAAAGTATCGCGACATAAAAGTACATATAACCTCAAAGGCTCACCCCTATCTCATATATTTAATCGCGATTTTAGTATTTTGGTATAAATAATATCTAAATAGTCCACCCGTAGTTTGTTTTTCAAAGAGAGCGAATTTATTTACGTTTTTAAATGACAGATGGCGCCAAGTTCGCTTCATCGAACTTTCATCCTCTCGTGCTCCAATAACCGTAATTCGGCTAATACCATGCGTATTGCCAGCGAGCTGGAAGACTTTATTAATAAACATAATGAATTATTGAAATTCTTCATATCATACATGCTCGGATTGCAAGGTGACAATCACGTTAGTCTCATTAATAATTCTAATAATACACCAACTGGCGAACACGTGTATACATTCAATGCGTATGTTGTTGAACACATTGCTGGAGGCATGGTAGGCGACTGCACAGCGACGCGAGAAATTGTGATTCGAAGAAGAAACAATAATCTGAAGTTCATCGTTGACACCCACCGTTCAATCGATGCTCTCCATCTTATCTTCTTCTTCAATGGTACTAATGTTCCTGATGTTTCTAACGTTCACTATCTCAACGTAGAATGACTTGCGAACGATATACAGGTAGAGAGCAAACGACTGCGACTCTAGACAATCAGAAGCGGTGTGAGGAAAAATACACTAAACTTGCGAGACGTTAGCATGAGCAACGCAGACGCAGCGTTTGATATTGCCAGGCCTAAATACATGCATTTTCATGATATTACAAAACGTGTGTTCGAACAAAAAAAAGTCACAGGAGAGTTGTGTCCGAGACACGACCGCATAGTTGACGTAGTATTCCGTTAGGCTATCTGTTGATTTTGGATATGTTTGAAGAATTACATCGCCGTTTTGTTTGGTTGTTGGGTGTTGGGAGCACTGCAGATCTACTACCGCACGGTATGTGAAGTGCCACAAGGGTGGATATGTTTGTAAACAAACAAAGTTGACAGAGATAGGAGAGAGGTTGAGAATGAGAGATAGAGTTGCCAGAAGAAGAAAATAAAGAAATACTATACAAGTGGAATGTTATTGATAGTAGGAAATTTATGAAAAGGAAGTGTTTCTATAGAGCTGAATTAGATACGAAAATAATAGAATTCAGGACATTACACATAGAAATCTTGTAAGCATAAATTCAAATTATATTTACAAGCTTTGAAACAATATTTATGGCACAGATACAACGAACAGGAATTTAACATTTCACACGGAAAAGTATTTGGAGCCAACGTATAAAACAAATTGTCGATCCACACGTAGAGAGTATATAGAGGAAGGAAGAAAGGAAGAGGAATTAAGAATTTAAAGGAACACTAATTGTAAGGAAAATAGTATCTTAAATGTATTTTTTTTAACCATAAAATAAATTACAGCTTTGATCGGCTGAAAAATTAAAGGTCGATTAACAAGGAAGTTTCTTTGTTCGATCCGAACATTGGGTATTGTTTGTTCACTCCGCCAGTGGGTACTGAGTGATGATGACAGAAGAATGGTAAATAGTCGTTGGATGGTGGATGGTTGGATGGTAAAAGATACCGAAGTGGAACGAGATATGATGAAAACCGCCCTCTGTGATGCCTCCTGTGTTATGTATGGATGAAATAGAGGAAAAAAAATCACTAATGTAATATAAGATAATTACCAATACCGAACACAATTATCAATTTTTCTCATCATTAAAAAGATGTTACTTTAATATAGAGAAAACATATTTTAAATGCAGAAGGTAATTTTCTTTTATAATTTTTGCGTTCTAAGTGTTTATTCAACCCAATGCGAATTTTAATTGAACTAAGAATAACTAATTGCTCCCTTGGCCGAGTGGTTAGCGTCATAACTAACATGCCGGGTGTTCGGGTTCGATTCCCGTTCTGGTCGGGGGAATTTTTCGTCAAAGAAATTTCCTCCGACTTGCACTGTGTTCACGCGTATTCTAGAGCTTGCCACTCAGAATGCATTCAAGGCGTGTTATTTGGCATAGAAATCTCAACTAAGTACTAATAAAATGACGCAAGTAATACTACGTTGAGACGGCGAAGTTCCTCTAGGAACGTTAGTGCCATTGAAGAAGAAGAAGAAGAAGAAGAAGAATAACTAATACTATATGTAGAGCATAATAATCTTTTTCTAATATTTCTTCACTTTTCCAATTTTGCTCGCCGTATAAACTTTGCTTGGGTGAAAATGAACACAAAAAACAGACAGCTTAAACCAAACGACCCGTTCTCGAGCGGAAACACACCTTGGTTTTTATTTAGGAAAATTGAAATAAATCGTTTCATATATCAAGTCATTTTAAACACAAGTGCTACCATATACAATTTTACAATTACACTTGTGCTGAATGAATTTTTCACAATACACGATCGGTCATTGATATGAAAATTCACGAAGCAACCAACATTAAAGATTCAAATTTTAAAATTTTATTTGCTAGAATTAATCGTATCACTCACCTTACTTGCAATATAAAAATTCTCCGACTTGCGTATATTTTCAATGCTAATTTCCCCCGGCACCTTGGTTTTGATATCTCCGTTAGGGAATACATTTCGGTAGGAACAAAAGCTACCCCCTACTTTCATGTATTTGCAATGCCGATTTCCCCAGGCAGCTCGGTTATGATGTCTCTGTTAGGGGACCCGCCACCTGTGTTGTCAATTTCGACCAATCAAAAGTGGGTATTTCCGTTAGGATAGGGGTTGAGATTTTTCAATTATTCGATAGTTAGTTTCATGTCATATATTATTTTCTTCAATATAAAAAATTGTTATGGGGTACCGAAATCGAATGACGCAAAAGTTTCATCAATCCATCATGAAATGACTGAGCAGTAAGCGTTTGAAATTGGACAATTTTCACGATGTGCTCGATTTTCGATTTTCAATTTGTACCCCAATATGTTCCCGAAAGACGTAATCCTACGTCAAAATTAATGAAATGTAGAATGAGCTTCATAACCATGTTACAGGTATACGATTGCACACCTTGCTGGATGTATTCGGCAGGATGACAAAAGCGACGATTACCTCATATGTACACTTTTAATTTGGATGGTTGACAAAATACACCCTGAGGAAATCGACAGTGTAATTTCCTCAAAAATTCCAGATGCGTCTATTGCGTATATTGATGCGTCTACTCATCCGTATTCTGAAATTCGATCGAGTCAAAATTACCCGAATCGATTGCAATATCGCATTCTGTCATCCGTCGACTTCGACGGGTTGTGCAAATGTCATCCGACGCAATGAAACGCAATGCGTTTAGACGTCATTGGGCTTCGTGTTCCATTTCTGCGAAGCGTATATTGTTATGAATTTACAAGTGAAATAAACACCCTTTTAATACAAAAAATAAAAAATTAAATGAAATATGACTCAATTGTGTGTTCTGTGTAAAAGAATAACACATTCTTTGCAAGTAGGGAAGAATCTTGAGCGAAAATAGTAGTCTTTCTAGTATTTTTTATTCTGGATAATATTTTGGCTGAAATGAAAGGATATAAATAGAAAAATAGTTATGTTAGGGTCAGGACTATGTCTACTTAGTATTTAAACAACATCGAATGAAAACGTCCATTCAAATTTCAACAACCTAAAAATGCTTTCAGGTCCATTCATGAGGAAATATGGGGAATTGTTCGATATTGTTACCACAAACATGGTTCATGGCCGTGCGGTAATCTATATCTTTTATAGCCTTGCATGGCAGATGAAAAATACACAATGCATTTTCTTAAGGATTTCACCAACGACGCGACCGCAAGCCTAGGTGGATGTCCAATATATCACCGAAGAAAAATTGACATTGACGGGCAATCATTCATAAAAAAACTAGCATTGCAGTCAATGCCATGGAACATCGTTCGGCAGTGCCATATTCGCCTCTGGTGAGCAAAACATGCAATGCTCATATTAATGTTGAGGTTTGTGGTTCGATGAAGAGCAACAAATACAATTGCAACAACGAAATTTATATTGATTTTTTTTATTTTATTTGTCTTCTTTACGACAAAAATATATTCCTTTTTCCACATTACATTTAACGTTCAAGAGAACAAACATATGAGATTCGTAATACATAATACATCGGGAATGGAATACAAGGAATGGTTTGTATTTTTTTAAATTTTTGTTGGTGGTCATCGACTTGGCGCTTTATTCCTCGGTATGTCAAACACAAGTATAGTAACGAACGTTTCACGTATGTGTAGATCGTTAAAACATTTAAACACACTTACAATACATAAGTTTTTTTTAAATTTAACAACCAACATATTCACTAGCACAAATTTTTATGGCAGAACAACGTTTGCCGGGTCAGCTAGTTCATAATAAATATTTTTTTTCGGCGTAGGACTACGTCTTACATTAACGATGCCAAATCAGAAAACAGGTCACGTTTTTATGAAATAAAGTTAACGTTAATAACTATTTTTGCTGCGAACGGATTTTAACGATTTGTATACCAACCGAATCGGAAATTTTCTAAGATTTGTTTGATGTGCTATACATTACAATCCCATAGTCTGTATATGGTTTAAATTGATGAAAATTGGAAGCATCCCCAATTCCCCATACATTTGTTCTGTCCATTTGTGTGCTTCCCCGAACAGAGCTGTCAATAACGGGCAACTTATACAGCCGCTGGAATAGAAACAACAAAGGGAATAGCGAAAAGAGAATATTGTGCGAAGTAAACTCCACCCTTGCATAGTAAGTAAGCTGTCGCTAGGGTATAATTATGGCATCTCATCTGAGGAAAGTTCTCAGAATCTTTTTGTGCCCGAAACAACAAAGGTCGCTTATTCTACACGTTTTGTATTTTACGTTTCCCCTCGAGCTGTGAACGCTAGCAAATATTTCACTTAAAGTGCATCTGGCATTGCAATTAACACAACCACTCGAAAAAAGAAAAGAGTGCAAATGATTATAGGTCGCTGCTAGTCATCAGTGTTTGGCTTGTTTTGCGCGAAACTTAGAACTTGTTCATTTCCTGTACATGTGAATAGGACCTTCGATACTTTTAGTTGCCATTCGTATTTGCTCTCGTGCGCATCGGCTCTGTGCTGATGCAACAAGCTCCTAGCTTTGTTGATGGTTTTGACCGAGAGTCGAGAAACGATTTTTCATAAACGGTTATTCTCGTGATGTTTCATTTTTATCGCTGCAACTGTGTATCTGTTAGACGCGTGTTTGATGCTTGTTGAATGGCGATGCACGGAAGATGCCTCTCATTAAATACTCAGTGCAATGCGTGCATTGATATAAAGAAACAAATTGCGACATATGACCAATTAGTGTATTTTTCTCGCAAAGGCAAAAAAGAATCGTTGCTCCTCGAAATGATTCTATAAAACCACGTAAGCAATTAAACTTTTTTTGGGTCCCCGAAACTTTTTATTAAAAAGTTATTTATTTATGAAATTTCGACGTATTCGCAAATAATATCCGAAATTATAAACCAAAAAATTTTAAGAAAAGGATAGCGTAGTCCTACGTTCTATGCGGTCGTGTCTCGGATACAACCCCACGATTTTTTTTCTGATTTCATGTACTGTGACAACCTCATAACCATTCCAATCAATGTTACTACACCCAAAATTTATTTTTAGCTCATGTTTTGTCATCCCGATTTATGACATTAAATGAGACATAACATAACAGAAAATGTCATGACTCACAAGTACTGGTAAGCATTTGTAGAATATACATGGTATAGCAATATAAGATAAATACGAGCGAGCGTAACAAAAGACAAATAAGCTTTCCGCATACTTTGCCACATAAACGGCCCAGACCGAGATAGATATTGTTCTCCTTCATGCGCTCCTTTTTTACTCTAAGAAAACACTCCCCAACTTCATTTTATGATCAGGTGCAATATTATCACGTATTTGCTGAACAACTGCTGAAACATCGTTAGCCATGTGGATAGCGTGGTCGTGTAAAATAGCTTTGCATTCCAGCCGGCCTTGGTTCGATCCCCATTGACGTCGTATGGACTTTTTTTTTTGGCACAATCCCAAATGAAATGAGAAAAGAAAACAGAAAGAGATGTCTGCACGCATACATACAAACCATTTTTAAGCTTTTAAAACAGCTCATTGTTTGTGCATTTAACTATCCAGTACACTAAACGGCATCATTTCTGCCAACGCTAGTTTGGGTATAGAGCTAAGGTTGAGGTTAAAAAAATAGAAAAAATTTCTCAGATCAAAACACAAATTTTATTATAACAACCCTGGCAACAACTCATCGAGACTAATGGAGTTCATATTATAATTCATATTCAATAAATAAATATAGTGAGCTTTTCTTCGTGCCAATTATTTTATTTCAATGTAAAATATATGACATACATTCGAAAAGCATTTCTGTTAGTTAATACAGGTCGGAATCGATTATATATGATTGGATTATATACAATTTTAGACTCGATTATATACCGTTAAAAAAACTTTTTTTTTTATTTTTAAAATATGAATTATTATTTCAAGCGAAATTGAAATATTTCAACGTTAAACTAAAATTTAATTGGCTATTGTGAGTACATTGAAATAAAAATCGTGGTTTTTGTAGATTCTATTTGAAGATTCACCAAGAATTGTTTAAAATTATATTGGAACAAAATAAAAAAAAAGATAGAAGTTGGTTGTTAAAGAACGAATCGTAGAGCGGCTAGAGAGCTTGATTTGGTCCTATAAACATAATTATTAAAGTTAATTATGTTTTTTTCTTATCAAATTAGGCGGCCCATAGACGTTCAATATTATGGCGCAATATTTTGCAATATAATTGTTCGTCAATTGGCTTCAATATTTTTTGCTTTTCGAATGTATGTCATATATTTTACATTAAAAAACTATGGAAGGGTTATACCTATGATATAACCGCATGGTTGATGTAGGACTGCTATTGGCTTAGTATTCATTTGTGTTTTTTCAATTAGCAATAATCGCATAAATAATCGATGTTCCTCATTGTGTGCGGTATCGCCGCTGCGCAGAGCAATTTTTTGTACGTATTGATTAAATTATTGATTAAACAAGTGAATGAATGAAACAATTTACGAATTCAATTGCAAACAAATTTCAATTTAGGTCAATTCATGCATAATGGTAGTCATTATCGCAGCAAATAGTTATCAACATTTTGCCTAATCATCGAACGGTATGCGTAGAAGTACAGTGTGCTGACGACATGAGGGGATATGCAAATGTCGATTTTCCCAACTTATTGGTTTCGGAATCTGTGTTGGGAAAACACATTCCGGTTTGCAAAAATGCAAGCGAGTACAAAAGTACTCGCAGATTGCAGCTCATTTGCAATGCCAATTTCCCCACGCTCCATGGTTTTGAAATCCGTGTTAGGGATACATTCCGATTTGCAGAAATGCAAGCGAGTACAAAAGTAACCGCTTCTTGCATCTTATTTGCAAAACAAGTTTCCTCAGGCTTCCATGGTTTTGAAGTCTGTGTTAGGGAAACATTCCGATTTGTAGAAACGCAAGCGAGTCCAAAAGTACCCGCTGATTGCATCTAATTTGCAATGTCAGTTTCCCCAAGCTCCATGGTTTTGAAGTATGTGTTAGGAAATCGTTCCGATTTGCAGAAACGCAAGCGAGTACAAAAGTACCCGCTG
Source organism: Toxorhynchites rutilus septentrionalis (assembly GCF_029784135.1). Taxonomy (NCBI): domain Eukaryota; kingdom Metazoa; phylum Arthropoda; class Insecta; order Diptera; family Culicidae; genus Toxorhynchites; species Toxorhynchites rutilus. Next base: position 301,528,599 of record NC_073746.1, on the reverse strand, counting down.
CTTCTATCTATTTTGCAAGGCGGATTTCCCCAGGCTCCATGATTTTAAAGTCTGTGTTAGAGAAACATTCCGATTTGCAAAAGGGTAAACGAGTACAAAAGTACCCGCTGATTGCATCTAATTTGCAATGCCAGTTTCCGTTGGCTCCATGGTTTTGAAGTCTATGTTAGGGAAACGTTCCAATTTGCAGAAACGCAAACGAGTAGGGGAGATGGGGGTAAGACGGACACGTTAAGGAAAACTTCAATTGTAAAGGGTTTGTCACATCAAATTGCATCACGGAAAAAACGCTGTAGAAATTTAATTTTTAGGAATTATATCTTCAGCTTTCGCTTATAATCAGATAAGAGTGTATAGATCACGTTGGCCATGTTTCACTGTCAATTTTTCGTAAATTTGGAAAAATGTCGTCGAACGAAAAAGAGCGTCGTGAATTAATCCTATGCACTCATTTCGAGAATCCGGAGTTGTCACATCGGGACATCGGTAAGATGCTGGGAATCGTCCAATCCACGGTCAGCAGAGTACTAAAACGATACTTCGAGAACCTAACCATCGACCGAAAGGTGAAGAACGGCAAAAATGGATGCTCCGTCAGTGAAAAAGATCACAAGCGCGTAGTTAAGCAGTTTAGACGTGATCCGAGAAGTTCGGTCCGGGATGTCGCCAATAAGCTGAATTTGTCAAGTTCATTCGTCCAGCGGACCAAACAGCGGAAGGGCCTGCGTACATACAAGGTTCAGAAGGCTCCTAACCGCGACGAAAGGCAAAACATGGTGGGGAAGACGCGAGCCCGGAAGCTGTACACCGAAATGCTGACGAAGCCGCATTGGCTGGTAATGGACGACGAAACCTACGTCAAAGCGGACTTTCGTCAGCTGCCGGGCCTGTTGTTCTTCTCCGCAAAGGACAAATTCAGCGTTCCGGAGGAGATTCGCAAGCAGAAACTATCCAAGTTTGCCAAAAAGTACATGGTGTGGCAAGCGATCTCCTCTTGCGGAAAGCGGAGCGCCCCCTTCGTGATGACCGGCACGGTAAACGGGCAGGTTTACCTTAAGGAGTGCCTACAGAAGCGCTTACTACCACTATTGAAGCAGCACGAGGGCCCAATCATCTTCTGGCCGGATCTCGCTTCGTGCCACTATTCAAAGGACGTGTTGGAGCGATTATGAAGCAGGCCCTCCGGAAGAACCCAAAAGTTGTCAAATCGGAGGCGGACTTCAAGAGAAAATGGATTTCTGTTCAAAAAAACTACAACCTGACGTTGTACAGAACCTTATGGACGGGGTAAAAAGGAAGGTGCGAGCATACGGGCTTGGGCTCGAAGTATGAATAAAAAGAAAATGCCAAAAGTTGTTTAATAGTTTTTATTTTACTGTCTAAAATTTTCAAAAGGATCGGTCTACTGGGCGAATTTCTACAGCGTTTTTTCCGTGATGCAATTTGATGTGACACACCCTTTATCTTTGGAAACTCATGTTTTCAAAAATTTAAAATCAGTTTCTTACAGTTCAATATACTGGTTTTCGAAATAACTGGCCAAATGTTTTATAAAATGTGTTTTTCCATGTTTTTTTTACTGAAATTAAAACAAGCCGAAAAGTACAACATTTTTATCGGTGCGGGTATAATGGACATGTAGTGGGGGGAAATGGACAGGTTCATAATATACTGAAATAGAACAGAAAGAGAAAGCAATATAACAAAAGTGTTCAATATTCTTCCCTTCACTTTCCGTCATGCATTGCATTTGATTATGGATGTGACTGTTCATTTCATTCTCCCAGTGCAATTATTTCAATAAATTAAACCACTTATGAATAAATTTACTTTTCCGTACATGCCTAATATCGCTTCTCTGTCAACTCACAAACCGAAATATATACCCACCAGCGAATTCAATTTTGCAATTAAACCACTCAAAATGCTTAATATCTAAGATGCTAAAGCTACATCCACACGCAGAATCATGTTCGATTTTCGGTTTTTGTTTCTCTTTTTCACTTTTGATCAGTATTCATTGTCATAGGATGGTTTGAATATTATAGAATAGCATGTAGAAGGGTTTCCCATCAACAGAAATTTGAAATTCATAATGCAACTATACAAATCAACCACCTGTCCATCACACACCCACTGTCCGTCTTACCCGCGGCTCCCCGGCTCACAAGGCCGATTTCCCCAGGCTCCATGGTTTTGAAGTCTGTGTTAGGGAAACATTCCGATTTGCAAAAGGGCAAACGAGTACAAAAGTACGCGTTGCTTGTATCTATTTTGCAATGCCGATTTCTCCTGGCTCCATGGTTTTGAAGTCTGTGTTAGGGAAACATCCATTCATTTCAGCGATGGTACCTCAATCGTTGCGCAATCATAACTGAGTCGATTTCCGAGCGACACTCGCTTTTATACCGATTGGTGTGATTTCAATAGCTGTTTTGAAAGCAATTTTAAGGCTATTGAAACAAATTTTTGTATCAAACAGTAACAATCATAGAACGCGTAGACATTTTATCTTTCGAATGAAGTATTTATCATACAATTTCGTTCAGTTGTTTAGGAGCTATTAACACTCAAAATCTCGGTCTCCGGCGTAACGCTTTCGTTTTCGAAACTTTGATTTTACACCCCGGTATAGAAATGAAAGACGTAGTCCTACGTCAAAAATAATTGGCATGACGAAAAGCTAACTTTATATTCAATATTATTGATCAATAATATTGAACGTCTGTGGGCCGCTGTAAGAATAACATCTTAAAAACCACTAACTTTTGAGTTTTTCACTTCTAAAATGTTATTCAAATTCTCTAATTTGGAAGTTTTACAACTGTATCCTGTATAAAATTTTCTTATCTTGCGAATGGTAGCAACAGAATTGTCCTACGTAGCGTAATTGCAAAATGCATAAAACGATGAGATCTGGTGTTACCTCGGAAAAAGAAATTTCGGGTCGAAAATCGACCTATTGGGATTTAGCCTGAGTGGCCAAAAATGAAAATTTTGAGTGCTTCGAGGCACCCTTAAATCATGTCCGATTGAGCTGAAATTTTGCACAGGTCATTTTTTGGGCTAATAAACAGAATGTGGATGTAGATGCCATGTAAATGTATTTCCGTCTAAAGGGACTTACTCAGAACATATCAAACACGTATCATAAACATATCGGAGCATTGTACACAGATCCAATTTTCATATCAAGTCGAACCCAAGATGGTGAAATTCAGTCGCCTACCTGTTCGATAATTGACACTCCCGAAGGCGGAAATAGACCGATAGGAAATGAATCAATTTGGAAGTGATGAACATCAGCGAATATATCTCACTGTTCGTCACTGTTATCAAAAGCGGGAAACATCTGCTTCCCATCTTGCTAAATGGCAAATTCTGTAATGTATCTCCGAAGTCTTCCACACCCCCCCACAAAGAAGGACGGAGCAGAGGGTGGGCGCCGATTGAAAGGATATTTATCAGTAGCGGAAACCTTCTACTCACTCCCATCGAACCCGGCGGGTTGTAAGTGAGATTTGCGCCTGGAGTGACAACCGACTGCGATAACAGCGAGCTGATTGAAAAGATGAAAGGAAGTGACTAAATTTGCCGGAGTTTGTCTAACACCGACTGGTTACGCTTGTTAAGCCATCCTTTTATCGTTGTGTCATATCGTATCAAACGGGCGGCGGTTGGAAAGGAAGCAGTAGTGGGAGGGCGATCGAATCGTGTTTGGTGCGCGGGTGTGGCGGAACTGATATGAGCTGCTTGTTTTGGTGGAATCCAATCATCCCGAGATTACCTGCTCTGTCGGTGTGACACGGTGGCAAGATAAACTTGAATGGGAAAAGTTTGCGTTTGTTGATCACTCGAATGTGTGCCAGCTATTCCAGTGGACTTTCGTTCCACACATTCGGTGGTGCCATATTTTCTTATTTAAATTGGGTTACTTTATCGACTTTTGCGAAAAACAATCAATTGTTCAATTTAATTTTCCTAAACCGAAAAGTCGAATCTTTATCCGCCCGATTTATCAAGAAACGTGACGTCCGATGTTATCACATAAATTATACCATCAGGATATCGCTTACCATACCCATCAGTCTGTGGCTGAAAATCCCAAATAGCGGCAAAAATCGATGCGAGCTACGTTGCGTTGGGCACAGAGACCCAAGTTTCATAACATCTTCGGCCCGTTCCATGGCAGGAAACTTCATTAGCATTCATCGAATGTGTCCAACCATTTGTCTCCTAGCTGTGTTTGACGTGAATCTGCTCTCGACAAGAGGCAGCTGCAGTGACCGGCCCGGCTGAAGGGACATGAAATAGGGATAATCTGGCTCAAGCACTCACATAAATTGTCAGCATCCGTGTGATTCTCTGACGTCTGCGGGATCCCCATCGGGCTCAATTTTCGTGTCATATTACATGGATGAATTTCCCTCCCGATCCCGGCTGGATGCTGGAATGTTTTGACTGGTGGAAGCTATATTCCTATCAAATACAATACGTTGACCGTTGATAATGTTTGTGTTCACAATAGCGCTTGCATGCACATGGATAGTTCCGGGAGAGCAGACCGAATGGACCGGACGCAATATTTCCATTCCCACGCACCGGGTATGTCCTCTCTAGCCAACATCCGATCGGTTTACGACTAATTATCAGATCCTAAATCCGTTTTAAATGCAAGCAACAGTGTTACGGCTCCGAATGGCTTTCGATCAGGGATTCCGATTACTTCAAACACGCGACACAAATTGTGGCGTGATTAACACTGTCCGCTGAATCGGAAAACGCTGAAAACGAACAAATTAAATAATAGGACTTTCTCAGCATAACATGATGCACACTGTCAATCCGTGCATACGAAATCAATTCATCGATACATGCATCGTGCATTGATCGTTGAGGGAAACACAATCACATGCGGCTTGTGGAGGATTATAATATATGCAATCGCTTAAAGCCTTCAAAATAAATGAACATGACGTTTTGATGGATGCTACCTCGTATTTGCGGGATCCGAATGTTCGATGCAATAAATGTGGAAGGTATACAGGTATGAAGGTGGATTTAAGAAAACAGCCGGACACCATCGGTGTGCAATTTATTCCTTCGACATTCGTGCAATTTTTTTTGTACTATCAAAAGATTCAGACGCGGACGAGTGATAACTTAAAGAAGTATTTGTATAGTGTTATAATTGTCTTATGATTTGAGCTCACGCGATACATGAGGAAGCGGTTTTTGCCTTGTATAGTTATTGGTGTTGAAAAATGGCTCAGGTGCATCGTCCACATAGACCTCAAGACCGGCTCGCTCTGCGTTCGGTGGAATGAAGAAATGGGTCATTGAGCATTTTAAAACATTCGCTGTTCAAGAGATGATCAGAACACCAGCAGGGACAGCCCCCTTTATTCCGCGTGGCAAATGAGGTGAGATTGCTCAAGTCACTGCATTTCCGTAGGCGAATGTCGTGACTATAGTTTGTCGCAAGGTGAGATTTGAAGTCGTGTCCTCATATGTTATCGACTCGGGTATCAAAAAGAAGTTGAAAAGTAAGGTAGCTTCCTCAATGAAGCGAGAAACTTTGCTATCTCACGTCACTCGCTGCGTGGAATAAGGGGGAGCGCTTCATCACTTTTATTCATGCCAATGTTCCATTGCATGCAACAGAATAACATTTGCCAGTTGAATTGTCGTTTGAAGGTGTAGTTTATTTGGTATTTATATTAGAATTTTGGAATTCCTTATAATTTATCTCATTATTCTTACCAAAAATGGATTGCGTAACGCTAAAGGATATTTTCGGAGCATACTATAAATCAGAAATTTTATGAAATTCAGCAAAAAAAAATTATTCATTAATAATTACAATCGAACGTCCAATGCAAAGCAATGTATAAACATTGCCAAATAATAAATTCATTTGAAATCGAATTTCATTTTCAAGAAGTCGTCGGACACTGCCCAGGTGTCTGTTTGCACGGACGATATCTTCTCGACACTCATAAGACGCGACGCGTCTTATGAGTGATATAAGTGATATCTTCTCGCTCGATGGCAAGGGATTCAGAACGTGAAAAGCGTCTTGTTGTGAAGGCTAAGACAATTTCATTCTCAATTATGGTTTGCTGCCCAAAGTCTACACATCGTCTTCATTTTCGCCGTGATATCTTTAGAAGTGCTTTTCGAAAATCCCTTAAATACATCGAAAAATGGATAAACAATAAGCGATAGAGTCTAAGTTTATTCAATTTGTACCTCCAATATGTTCCCGAAAGACAAAATACTGCGTTAAAAGGTGCCAATCAGGGTTTGACAATTTCGATACTAAATGATGAAATTGAAATTTTTACTTTCTCTTCAGCCAATTTTGATTTCGATTGTGTGTATCCACTATGCGTACTGAAATATTGATGCTTCAATTTCGATTTCGTTCTGCTGTCATTTTCTTCGAATTTGAGTACAGATGCTTCCACTTGACGATTGAAATTGCCCTATTCATTATCATTTGAATGGGCTATGTGTCACTTTCAATTTCACACGTGATAGGACGCTCACTGATTTCAATTGATAGTCTCATTCGATTTTATTTCTCCAAACTGGTTTTTCCCGGACCGTCTTTCAATACAAAAAAATTGAAAGAGTCATATGAGGGTATATTAGTCTTACAATCAGTGCCGGAAATATTCACGTTCACGTTAGGGATAAAGATATCCATTAATTTTGGGTGAAATTCGAAACCATTTTTAATATGCTTCGGAATGTCCGATTTGGATCTAATGCTCACCGTTTTGTTGTAAAATGTGTTTCCATTCTAAAGGTAGCTTCATAATGTCTCTATTATAGAAGTCTAGGTCCTTATTGGCGAAAAACTCTAGTAATAGATTTTTACAATCTTCTTTTGATCTTAAATTTATATCACTCTGGAAATTTTGCAGTGCGAGAAAAAGGTGGTAATCGCTTGGTGCCAAGTCCGGACTATATGGTGGATGTGGATGCATTCAAACGTCCCAATCAAGCTCTCGGAATGGAGTGGCCTTGCGTTGTCCTGATGGAACACAACGCCTCTTCTGTTGGCCAATTCTGGACATTTCAGGTCAATCTCTAGTTTCAAACGGTCCATTTGTTGGCAGTAGAGATAAGAATTTAGTATATTGCACTAAAAAAATTTAAAAAAAAGAAAATGAAAATTTAAAAACAGGAAGTGGGTTATATCTATAGTATAACCGCAAGGGTGACGTAGGACTATCGTTGATTTAGAGATCATTGGTATGAAGTTGAATCTGAATTCATTCTGAATGAATGAATATTTGGAGAACTTCGAAAACGAGAGCGTTACGTTGGAGGCACAAGGTTTTTTGCATCCAATATTGGACACGGAAATATCCTACTGATGGGGAAGAATAATCTTCAGAAGCTATCCTGTTGATTGCGATTGATTGAAAAATCACAAAACCTAATGTATTTGGTCACAGTGTTACATGGATAGAAAACATTAAAATAAACTCTATCATATGAATGTAATTTTAAATTCCCAGAGGAACTGGCAGATTATTTTCAGTAACGATTAGATATTTCCACATTTTCCTCGATACTGGAAGCCCACCAGTGGTTAATGCTAACTCGATAACCATCTGTTAATAGCACTTGATTGAAACATATTTGGTCACAGTGTTTAATGGATAGAAAACATTCAAATAAACTCTTTCACATGAATGTATTTTTAAATTCCTAGAGGAACTGGTAGATTATTTTCCGGATCTTTCTCGATCCAAACGGAAAGAATTCCGTGCGTGTATGTGTGTGTGTGTAGCGGCTGCTTCGAGATCTTCCCGGGGAACCGTTTGTAGCATCACTCTCCTCCTGATGGATTCCCTTCTGGCCTAAGGTGCACAAACAGGCTCTTGGTGACACCGTTCATCCGCGCTTTCATGATAAATGAAGAGCTTCACCACAACAGCGACAACATGCTCCAATCGCTGTTCAATTAGAACTGAGTGGATTTCCGAGCGGCGCTCGCTTATATACCGATTGGTGATTTCAATAGCCTATTTTGAAAGCAAATTTAAGACTATTGAAACAAGTTTTTGGATCAGAAAGTAACAAGTATAGAACGCGTAGACATTTTATCTTTCGAATGAAGTGTTTATCATACCATTTCGTTCAGTTGTTTAGGAGCTATTAACACTCAAAATCTCGGTCTCCGCCGTAACGCTTTCGTTTTCGAAACTTTGATTTTACACCACGGTATAGAAATGAAAGACGTAGTCCTACGTCAAAAAAAATCGAAAATAAATTAAATTGCACGTATTTTACTGTTGCAGTATCGGCACCAGTCTTAAGAATGCAACTCGGTGCTGATGCGCAACAAGATTTTTGCACCTAGTTGAGCTCCCACTTCTTGTGTACACATGCGCTCCGAAACACAGATGAAATGTTTTGTTGTCATTGCCGTTTTTGCGCTGAGTTTTACGCTGAATTTTGCGCCGTATTTCTATACTGCGCGCTAGAATCTGGATTGCTCTCTCTGTTGAGATATTCTTCTTCACGCAAGCGTATACGGTTCGTATGGAGACGCGCTATTGTTTTTTATGCTTTGCTCAGAACGAGCGAAGACAAAGCGGGCACTAGAATTTGATGTGTATGTGTGTGTGTATTGAATTAAGCGCGCATCACACAAGTGAGAAGAGATGTTTAGTATCTGGATTCTGCGCCGGCTACATTTTGCGCTGTCGTGTTTATGAATTTTGTGCACTTCACACCAAGAGAGAATACGTGTTCGCTTTGAACGCGCGCTGATGAAAATAAAACTAAAGTGCAATGCTGCGTATGCTTTCTAAAGACTGATCGGCACCATAAACATCATTCACAATTTGAGCGGCCTGACATCTAGTTTCGGCTTTATAAAAGAAAAAGTGTAAAATGTACCGAATTTTCACTTTGTTGACCTCCATTGTTAACACACTGTAACTCACAACTGAATGGAACAAACAAAGAAAAGCAAAATAATTATGTTTAGTGTGAGATGTCATCTTTACAACGAGCCTAAACTTTAAATTTGTATGATCGATAACACGCGAGATATTGATCACTGAAGCCAGCTACCGAAAAAATAATGAATAACTTTTTTCTCAACCTCAACCTAATATGATTAATATAAATATAAATAATTAATAATGACCAAAGCTCTCTACATGCTGAAAGCAATCTCTACATGCTGAAAACAATCAAGAAATTTCTCTCTTCGTTGAAATTTCTGCCCGTTTTCGAAATTCAAGACATTCCAAGTCCGTTTGGACTTATTTATATCCTTTGTTCTCCTCGAAGTTTTCGCATTTAATATTAGAATGGTATTCAGGTGGCTCAACGTAAACAAATACACCTTGGTAAACGTGTAAACTTCCATTACATCAGGTGACATGGTATTTCTCGCTTTGACGATCAGTGTGCTGACATGCAACATGCTTTGATCGTCAAAATACTCTGACAAACTATTTAGCATCAAACAGTGAAGAATTTGTTTTGTCGGTTCATGTTTTGTTGCACGTCGTTTGGTGGTAATGTTGCAGTGGTCGTCATAGTAGCCCAAATATATGCAGTGGCAGTGACAAATTGCAGCTCTGAGCGAGAACTGAAATCTTGTTAGAGCGAAATGGCGGTAGTAAAAACACCACACAACGGTCGACGCTCAACGAAAACTAATGTTGCCTTTTCCTGATTCCTGGTTCTTTCTTTTTTTCTAAATATAAAAATCAAATCATTTTCAATAAAAAATTACTGTAAGCGATGAAGACGAAGATTAACATTAGTGATAGTTACTTGAAATTTTTGACAGTAAGGAAAGTGCCTAAATGCAAGCTTTTCGAAATTCATTCATGCTGTTTTCGTTCAATATACTAGACCAAGTACACGCGTCTCGATTATTGTGTTATACTCATTATGACCGATATGACAGAAGAGAATTCATCCGACACTGGGAAAAGGCTAATTCCTTCATTCGTGAATAAATTTTGTTAATTTGTGGCACTGATGTCAGCTCGATCAAAGAATCACGTATTTACCTAATTTATATTTTCAGATCTAACAAAATCGATCCACACAACGTGACTTTCTGACTTACTGGCGAAGCTTGTTATTATTAACACGTTAAGCCCCGACCGAAATAGGGGACCGACAATGAACTTTTCGTCAGGCTCGTGTCAGTTCCAGCGAATCGATGGGGGACTTTTCTAAATATCATTTTGTAACTTTGTTGTTGCCGTTCCCAATGCCGACACTCTCCGAAAGAAAAGTCTACTGCCGGTCCGGTTAGAACGGCACGAAAAAGACGAACAATTCAGTGTCAGTCCCTAGGGACCGACGCGGGGCTTAACGTGTTAATAACTCTAACTCTAACTCTAACTCTAACTCTAACTCTAACTCTAACTCTAACTCTAACTCTAACTCTAACTCTAACTCTAACTATTACTTAATGTTACTGCTTGGAAGAATAATTGACGCAACGTGACGGAACGTGAACGTGACGTGGATGTTGTATGTGAATCGCGCTTAAACCGTCCATTGATGGGGTAACTTTATTTTGCATCAGAAACCATGTTTTCATTCCTCTTTGTATGGACGTTTTTTTTTTTTTTTGGCAGACTTATCTCACTTCTTAACTAGGCGAACCTAGCCAGAATTTTCACCTGCCCCCGGGCTTCTGAATGCCAAAGGGGGACTAGGCTCTGCGGAATGCACGTATCTGCATGCTCGTGCTGTTTTAGTCCTGACCGAGGAATTGTCGGACAATCGCGCAGGTGCTAAGGATGACCGACTTTTGGATGCCGGCCAATTCCTTCTCGATGTTCAACACCTTTAGCGCTTCCAGAAGTGTCTTCGGGATAATTCCAGTTCCAGAGAGAACGACTGGAACAATTCTTGGGACCTCCCTTAGCCCCCACAGTTCCTTGAGCTCCACGGCCAATGGTCGGTACTTGCAGATTTTGCGACCGTGGGTCTCCTCCAGATTCTGGTTCAGTGGAATAGCGACATCGATGATGGTGACTTTGCGGTCGCTCTTGTCGTAAACCATTATATCTGGGCGGTTGTGGTGGATCGAGAGGTCGGTCAGAACAGTGCGATCCCAGTACAGCTTGAAACGGTCATTTTCCAGGACAGGTGCAGGCAGGTACCGGTAGTTTGGTACGTTGTCTTCCAGAAGAGCACATTGGAGCGCCAGTTGTCGATGAACAATACGGGCCACGTTGTTGTGGCGCTCGGTGTAGGCTGCGTTGGCCAAAACGGGACAGCCTCCCATAATGTGCTCTATGTTTTCACCTGGTTGATGGCACATCCGGCAAATGTCATCAACGTCTTGATGCCAGACGTACCGCCTGCAGTTTCTCGTCGGCATTATCCTGTCCTGGATGGCTATCATGTCGGCTTCTACTACTGAAGAGAGTTCACCACGCGTTAGCCACAGATTAGATGCGGCCTTGTCGACGTGTGGCCGGTCCAGTTGATGGGGGTGGGCACCATGCACTGCCTTCTGCTTCCAAGCTGCAATCTTCTCCTCCACTGTCTGCAGATTGCAGTTGAGTTGGTACTCCGCTTGCGCCAAGTGCAGAGCGCTGTATCCTCTGTCGGCGGCGCAGACAGCCCGGTATAGCGCGTTTTGGTTGGCGCGTTCTGCGAAGTACTCGCGCAGTTGTCGTACCTGGGCAACACACAGTGCAGAAATGTCGACGATTCCAAGTCCCCCTTCTTTGCGTGGTAGTGAAACTCTCTCCAGTGCCGATTGAGGATGGTGCATTCCGGCCTCTTTGAATGCTTTCCTCATCCTCCTCTCAAGGTCCTCTAGGTTAGTTTTGCTCCATTTGACTACACCAAAACTGAAGGTCAGCAGGGGAACCGCGAATGTGTTGATCGCGCGTACCTTGTTCCCCGCGTTGAGGAAAGTCCTCAGGACACAGTTCACTCGACTCAAGAACTTGTCTCGCAGCTCCGTCTTGATGTCGGAGTGGCGAATCCCGGTGAGCTGTCGGAATCCAAGATATTTATAGGATTCGCCACGAACCATGTCTCTTATAAACTCGCCGTCATAGACCTCGTAGCCTCCGGATTCGGTAAGTTGTCCTTTCAGCAGGTGGACACAGCGACACTTGTCGAGGCCGAACTCCATACAGATGTCCCTGCTTATGTCTTCGACAACCCGGATAGCTACACCTAGACGCTGACGTGAATCAGCGTAGACCTTGAGATCGTCCATGTAAAAGGTATGGGTCACTTCTTCGTGGGCGCCGTCGCCATACCTTATTTTATAGCCATGACCGTTTCTATTGAGCGTCCTACTGAGGGGGTTCAGTGCCAGACAAAACCAAAGCGGGCTGAAAGAGTCGCCTTGGAATATCCCCCTCTTTATCTGCAGCGTTCTAGACTGCAACACATTTTCCCCATCACTAAGGTGCAGAGACGTGCTCCACTGCCTCATCGCATGCTGCAGGAACCTAACGACGACGGGATCAATTTTGTAGAGCTCCAATACCCGGACGAGAAACGAGTGAGGTATGGAGTCATAAGCCTTCCTGTAATCGATATAGGCCATGCTTAGGTTCCGCTGATTATAAACCGCCTGGCCGACTATGGTTGCGTCGATGATGGCCTGGTCTTTGCAGCCATAGCATAGGGGCTTTCCTGGTTTTGGCAGCAACACTAACTTTTGGATCTTCCATTTCTTAGGAAAGTGACCATCATCCAAGCATTTCTGTAGCACTATCCTGAAAATGTCCGGGAACGCCTGAATCGCCGTTTTCAAGGCCGCGTTGGGGATTCCGTCGGGGCCGGGCGCTTTGTTTACCTGCAGTCTCTTCGCCACTGCTACCAGTTCTTCACTGGAAACTTGAGAACGTTCGGTAGCTATTTCGGCGTACGGTGTCGGTGGCCATATCGTAGGATCATGCATCGGAAATAAACCCTCCACAATGACCTTCAGCTTCTCGGGACACGATTCGACGGGCGTCACAGGTCCTCTGATCTTCGCCATCACGACTCGATACGCGTTGCCCCATGGGTTGGCATCTGCATCTCGGCACAGCTCCTTGAAACAGTTCGCTTTGCTCAGTGTAATTCCCCGTTTCAAGGCGGCTCTAGCTGCTCGGTACACCGTATTTCGTTCCTCTCTATCAGCGCTATTTCGTGCTCTCTGAACGCGTCTTCTGGCTTGAAGACAGCTAGCGCGAAGGTTGCGAAGAGAGTCGTTCCACCAGTAAGCTGGGCGTCTTCCATTTTTTGGTACAACTTTCCTCGGCATGGTAGTGTCGCATGCTCTCACCAGTAGATCTGTCAACTTTTCTGCGTTCCAATCTGAAGCTCCGCCAGCTAGACGAAGTGCTTCGACGAAAAGGTCATTGTCGAAAGCATTCGTCTTCCACTTCCGCTCACCGCTTGTTGTCCTCCGAACTAGCACGTGGTTTCGTTGACCGATTCTGTACCGGATCGCCTGGTGATCACTGTGCGTATACGACTCGCACACTTTCCACTCCGTACTCGCCAACAGCGACGGACTGCGTACTCGCCAACAGCGACGGACTTTGTATGGACGTAAAAATAAGATTGCGTACGCGAGTATAAATTTCGTTCCTAGGGGAGTAGAAATGTGAATTGAAGTCAGTTGAATGAAGAGGCAGATTTGTATTCATTAGTCGAGTCAGTTAAAATAACTACTGACTGGACTAGTTCACCAGTCATCCTCGCTAGTCAACGCTAGTCAATTCATTTTCTTGTCAAGTCACTTTTTGTTGTGGGCGACTGCCGAAGCAGTTCTAGTCGAAGCGAAGCTACTGAGAGTAGAGTCAGACTTCATTTTTCACCTTCGAAGACTTCGGGCCCTGCTTGTAGGCCTTTTGTGCTACATTCGAACCGAACAGTACGCAGAAGCTGCTACATATTCAACTCTAAGGCTAAGGTTACTTTGGATAGGAGTACGCACGAAAATTTGATTGTACGAATAGAAACAAACAATTTTGTTCGATAGGAACAGACGAATTCGAACGAAGCAAGGGGGAAGCAATGTAACCACACCAATACAACTCAATGTGGTTGTTTACTTTCACTATTGCATACAATTCGTACGATCACTTCTCTGCATCCAGTGTCACCAGTGTCCAAATATACTCTGCCTACTGCTTCACCTCATATGTATCTCATTCGCTTCTATCGAACAAAATTGTTTGTTTCTCATCGTACAATCAAATTTTCGTGCGTACTACGAGCCAATGTCACCTTAGCCTAAGGTTACTTTGGATAGGAGTATGCACGGAAATTCGATTATACGAAGAGAAACAAACAATTTTGTTCGATAGAAGCGAATGAGATACATATGAGGTGAAGCAGTAGGCAGAGTATATTTGGATTGGTGAACAAAATATGCTCCCGTGGCCGAGTGGTTAGCGTCACAACTAACAGGCCGGGTGTTCGGGTTCGATTCCCATTCTGGTGGTCGGGGGAATTTTTCGTCAAAGAAATTGCCACCGACTTGCACTGTGGTCACGCGTATTCTAGAGCTTGCCACTCAGAATGCATTCAAGGCGTGTTATTTGGCATAGAAATCTCAACTAAGTACTAATAAAATTGACGCAAGTAATACTACGTTGAGACGGCGAAGTTGCTCTAGGAACGTTAGTGCCATTGAAGAAGAAGAAGAAACAAAATATGGTGTCGTCATTATTTGTGTTCAATATGGAATCTATATGGAAGGAACAAAACAATCTTTAAATAACGCACGGTTTAATGATGTGATGAGCCAATTTGCTCATGAAATATTGTCTCTGATTGCTTTTCAATAGATGACAATTATATTATGACTTTTTTAGAACATTTGAGGGGAACCAGAGAACAATCGTATTCATAGTTCTTTGTTGCTATTACAATAAACTATTTTTTGGGGGTCTCCGTAGCCACATTGGTTGCGCGTTCACTTAGTAAGCGATCGATCGTAAGTTCAAAACTCAGGACCCTCATTGACCATCTTTGTGTTGTTACAGAATAGCTACGTCCACGCAACAATCATCAGCGATGGAGATCGATCCACGGTCGAAATTAGATCGATTCATCCATACAACTACTCTGCTCTGCAAGACACATCGGGCTGCTGTTCTATAAATAGCTCAACCATGATCAATCAACTTTCTCCGCTGTCCGGTGGTCTAACTGGATAATGGAAGAAAAATACAATACAGAATACTCTTACGCCTAATGGCTACTGTGTAAATGTACCATATGCAATGGTATAGAAGGAATACTGGCGAATGGCAACTGTGTAATGTAATGTGCTATAATTATAGATATGATAACCATGTGACATGTACACGATTAAAATTCGGCTCTGTTACAGCTAAAATGCTAATGAGCCTGAAATAAATAAATGGGATAAAAAAAAACTATTTTCTCAAATTACATACACCAACACTGTGAGTCTTGAAAATATTGTCATATTATCGTGAAAATGATAAAAATTTCTTTGTTTTTATGATGGTGAAAGAGTAAAGTGACCAGATGGTTATAGGTCTAACGCGGGACACCCAAAAAAAAATTTATGTATATACGTCATTTGAACATAACATTTATTCATAAAATTCTGAACATGTGTCCTTGCAATTGAACCTGATCTGTATTATTTCTTTCATCTTGTAATTTTTCTGTGGTACAAATTTTGCTTACGTTTGAAAAAAAAACTCGATCAGTCAGAGCATTTAAGCCTGGGAACCACGATTCGAATTCAACAATTTTTTTTCAAATTTCCGATTGGAATATTTTAAAATTCGAAGCCATTTTTTTTATTTTAGTGCTAACGCATGCATTAGAAAAATTGACTAATTTCGGATGGTGATGGAAAAAAACTAGATAAGATAATACAATGGAACAAATTTTCCTTGAATCTTATGTTTATTAAGCTTTCAACAAAAATGATTCAACGCTGTTAATTCGCAGCAGCCTTGGCGAATGCCTTCAAGCAACTTTATGATTTTTCACACTTCCAGCTCCAGCGAAGAAGATGGACATCCTGAGACACTTCGTGTCCACCGGATATAACCGATTTGGTATTTACAACATCTTTCCCTGCCGCTCCTCAAGCCGGGAGAT
Source organism: Toxorhynchites rutilus septentrionalis (assembly GCF_029784135.1). NCBI lineage: Eukaryota > Metazoa > Arthropoda > Insecta > Diptera > Culicidae > Toxorhynchites > Toxorhynchites rutilus. Next base: position 301,512,486 of record NC_073746.1, on the reverse strand, counting down.
CGAAACAACCGGCCAAACGGTGGAGAAGTATCTGGTCAGAATGAACATTTTTATGCGGAAGCGTCAGAAGAGGTCAGATGAAGTAGCTGGAGGTGCTGGTGAAAAACTTCTTTCCGGCGAAGCACTATGTCGTGCTCATAATGAATGATGAAACCTAGTTGACGCTAGAATTCAACGAATGGCAGGGGACCAGGTACCCCACAAATGAGGTAAGCATTGACGTCTCTGGCTGACGATCGGCGTTGAGGGAATGTTCAAGCCGTAATTCTTTCGAGTCTTGTGGTGAACGCAGAGATATACACAAAGTGCCTTTCGGAAGTTGCCGCTTTCATAAGAGGTATCACGCAGCTGAGAGATCAATGGAGGAGATGAATCGGCTGAAAATAAACATCGTAGCGAAAACCGCCAACCCTACCAACATCCCCCAGCTGCGAGGGATAGAAAAAAAATTGGGCGAACTTCAAACGGAAGATTTCCTTCAATAACTTCATGGGCAAAACGGAGAAACAGCTGACCGCTAAAGCCACGTAAAGGTTAAAGAACATGCCGACATTTACCTTTTCATCGGCCATGGTTGAGGTTCCGGCCGCAAGTCGGCCTGGCACTTTATTTACAATACTTCATCAAACATCTCTGCCTCTTCCTGTCCAACATCCACTAGTTCTTCCGGCTTATCTAACACATTGATCCCCGAAAGAACTATAGGACCGAGAATGATTTTTTCGTCTGACTCACGTCGGTCCCTGCGGGTCCATAGGACACAAAAAAATCCCAATTTTATTGCTGTCGTTTCTACTTGACACTCTCTAAACAAAAAGTACACGTTCGGTGCGATGAAACTGGCTCAACGAGTTAACCTTCGGATTCATTGAACGGTCTGCCAAATAAATGTTTTTTGAAGTTCATCCATTTAAGAAAATCAACATGATCAAATTCTAATATTGAAAAATGTTGATATCGCAGGACATTTTAGCTTCTTTTGCCAAATGCGGGACGTTTCGCGGGACATTTTGTCGAAACGCGGGACTGTCCCGCGTAACGCGGGACGTCTGGTCAGTTTATGAAAGAGTGAAAAAGACACAAAAAGACGGGTGGGTAATGTCGGGGACATAACCGGAGTGACGTAGGACTATACAAAGGGGACAGCTTTTGTTAAAGATATATTTTAAATATGTTGTTTTATTTTCTTCTCCTACGTGAACCTGAAAAATGGATTAGTTTACTGTTTACTCTTTATGAATATGTTGATGGTTTTGAAAAGAACCTTTGGTGTTGTGTTTTTGTTATTACTCGATATTCCCATCTTGTTCGGTTAAACCTTCCTGTTTTGCTATTGCGTTTGCCACTCGCCACAGCTTTCACAGTTGGAAAATTTCTTCCCATCCAGCTTGTGACATGTTGTTCAGTAAATTACATTTAATGCGACGTGCCGGAGAAACACTTTGCCACTCACTGAAACTAATTGTTGCCTTGATGAGCGCCGAACCGAAGCTGCTCTGTTCTTGATGCGGGTTTTCTGATTGTCGTGAGCAGCTTTGCAAGCCAACTCGAGCACTCCGACGGCCGAAACTCTATAATCGCTGTTAGGTATACTGGTGCTCCGGCACCAATCCGTTCGGCCTAGTTACCCTTGCGGAGCAATCAGTGAATGCGACCAACAGGGATCTGGAGACCTGCACGGTTCGAGTGAGACTTTGCCTTTCCCTTAACTTGTCCTCCTTTGTTACGTCCACGATGCCGATGCCGTACAACCACACGGGTTTACGGTTTGAAAGAAAATAAGATATTTTTTTGGGGTCCGCGTGTTTTATACTCTAGCGGTACACACTCACAGGATAGAGACAAATCAGCAGACTCAGCAAGAGGGGCGAGTCCAACGAGACGAACGAATGAGCGTTAAAAGGGAGCGATGGCAAAAAAATACATTCTATTAGAGGCGAATGAACTGCAAAGTTTAAAGCCTCTTAAAAACAAAGAAAGAAAGAAAGAAAATACATTCATTACGATTTGTTCGCTCGTTGGATTCACATGCAGGCTAAAAAGGGTCCTTTTCAGGATCACAAAATTATCTTCAATCTAAAGAGTTTATTGTTTTGTTATCACTCGATATCCCCATCTTGTTCGGCTAAACCTTTCTGTTTAGCGATTGCATTTGCCACTCGCCACAGCTTTCACAGTTGGAAAATTTCTTCCCATCCAGCTTGTGACATATTTTACAGTAAATTACATTCAATGGCACGTCGCATTACCACCACTCAGTATCGGATTGGAGGTAATTTTAACCTGTAATTGAACATTTGCGATGACAGTGGTACAGTGTCGACTTTCAATGTGGGGTCATAATTTGGACCCCGAACTCTATGTTTACAAAAATGTCCAACTAAATATGTCGCATTACAGCTCCGTCCAATTAGCTAAATGTCGAGATAAGTGTAAATTAATGTACTTTCAATCTGGAAACAATTTAGGAATTGATGAAAATCTATAAGCTCAGAACAACTGCCAAATTCACATACTCATCATATCCTGGCAAACAAATTATGAAAAAACTCAATTTGTGTTTTATTATTATTTTGGATATTGTTTTAGAAAGCATTGAACTGTATTTCCTAAACTCTTTTTTGGAAGGTTTAATGGCCCTGAAAAGCGCCTTGTTTTATGGAATGGTTCCAATTTAGAAAACTTAGTACTCGTGGTTTTGAAAAAAACCATTTCGAACGCCCTCGATGCCGCCTTGTTCTGGATTTGCCACCAAAGCAGTTTGTATAAAGAACAAACTTTTTTCTTCTGCTACCTGATGCCGTTTTGCGATTGCGTTTGCCACTCGCCACTCGCTGCAACTGCCTGTTGTCTTGATGTCCACCGAACCGAATGTGTTCTGTTCCGAATGCGGGTTTTCTTATCGTCACGAGCAGCTTTGCCAGCTATCTCGATCACTTCGGCGGCCGAAACTATATAACGCCGGCTAGGTGGACTGGTGCACTGGTACTAACGCGCTCGGCCTAGCTACCCTTGCGGGGAACTCCAGATCAACACGGTTCGAGCGGGATTTTGCCTTTCCCTTCACTTTTCCCCCTTTACCATGTCCAGACATGGCTGCTTGGGTTGGTTTGTTGATGTGTTGTGATGCGAACCGATGTGGTGTACGGTTTGAACGAGAATGATCGTTACGGCAGCGGAGCGGGGATTTTTAAGCTGACTGGCTGGCTCGAGAATTACGCATGTGTAAGACTGCGACCAATGTTTCGTTCATTTTTTTCTTTTTCCTTTCCAAGCTTGCTTCATTCTATTTCGCTGCTGCTCTGGTTGCCCGTTTTGGTCGGTACGATTTGAGGAGCACAAAATGGACCAATCAAAAATGGGCACATAGTGCATTTTGACAATGCTTGATATTTCAAAATTATTCAATTATTTATCTCAAGAAAAATGAAATGTTATTCGTTATGATAGATGCGTAGATATATTTTCTATCAATTGATGCAAAAACCTTCGCGATCTATTGAGAAATGCTCGAGTTATAAGCGTTCCAAATCTTGCATTTTTTCCTACTTGTTCAGTGCCTAGATTTCCATTTCACCCCCTATATCTTCCGGTTAGACGTAGTCCTACGTCAAAATATTATTTTTATTCATCTTCTCCGACATGATTCCACAAACATCCACTGCACACTGCTACATTATACTCATATTAAGCAGGAATTCCGAAAAAAAAATACGTTTTTCATTGATAAGAAACTTACAGTAAATACCTTTTTGCATGGATGTGGAAGACAGTTGAATGTATACATAAATATTGACGTCGCGACTTGAGAGGTAGCTATGGCAGCGCATGCTATCACGCACACTACGCTCGCAAACTCTACCATCTGCTCTACCTATACTTCTTGCACATGGGATAGAAGCTGACGAATTCGAACGAATCAAGGGGGAAGCATTGTAACCACACTAATGCAACTCAATGTGGTTGTTTACTTTCACTATTGCATACAATTCATACGACCACGCCTAATGCGGGCGCTACACGATTCGTCCAACGTTTCACTCGAATGTTGGACTCAAACATTTGACTCGATGAATCGACAAATGTTGTGACGAATGTGCTGCTACACGGTGAAGTGAATGTTCGATTCAATGCAATCGGTCCAAACATTCGGCGAGTATTTGGATCGAATGTTTTTTGTTTTGATTTCACGTCAAAAACGTTCGAAAAATGGGTGACTATGCAACTATTGAAATTGCGGCCGCAGCAATTATATTGATATCGGGCTGTAAATTGAAAATGCTCGAAGAAAATAAACGGAAAAGACGTGCTAGAAGATGGTGGATGTTATCATTAAATAAAAGCAGAGAAATGTGAGTTGAATATATAGTTTGTTTAAAATCCTAATAAGAATATACTAAAAATTTTAGGTACAACGGATCGGATATGCTGATGGATTTATTGAAAGAACCATCAGGAAAATTTGAAAACTTCTGCAGAATGTCAGCTGAAGATTTTGAATATTTGCTGAACAAAATTGGACCGGAAATAACAAGACAAGACACCAATATGAGACTTGCTATTCCGATAAAAGTCCGCCTAGCGGTTACGTTACGATTTTTAGCAACCGGTAATACTTTTACCAGCCTCGGATATCTCTTTAAGTTATCTCACCAGTCTATAAGCAACATTGTTCCCGAAGTTTGCCATACACTTACTGGGGCATTGAAAAATGAAATTCAGGTGAAGAAAATACAATTTAATCATATAAATATTTATTGTTACATGTATAAATTACATTTATAAAACATTTAATAAATTAAAGTATATCGTCATCCTTCTCCACTAACTCTGAAATATTAGGTGCAGTTTCATAATAAAAACTTACTCTTTCTAGAGTAGAACCAGATTGACTGGAAACAGAGGGCATTGAAGAAGGATGTTGTACAGAAGAAACATTACTGGTAGAAATGAAGGAATGCGAAGGCGGAACATTTATTGCATCAAGTTCATTGATTTCTGCCTCAAATAGCAGATTATCGATCTGGTTTTGTAAAATGAGCTGTGATTTCTTGGATAGTCTCCTGAGTTTTTCCGTCAACAGCTGTCCGTACAAAGCAGGTGCATCTTGTAACGGAGTTGTTAGTTATTTGTTGGTAACAAGAGTGTTCAATGCATCGCTTGCCTGTTTTAAGTGCTCATCGATTTGGCTGTGCTGATTCGCGCCTCCTCTTCCATTTCTCTTCATATTTCCTTGTGGCAATGCAGAGAGTGTAGCACTTCGCTTTCTTCTCTGGCCTCCCAAGATAAGATCCTGCTGAAGTGGTTCGTTATGTTCGATATCGGTATCCTGTACTTGTTCCTGGTTCTCATTGATTATTATTTCCTCTTCATATTGAATGATGTCATCTTCTGTTAATCCTTCATTTGTGGGTTCCTGTGAAATTAAATTATAGTTAATTTATTATGTGTTTAAAGCATATTTTAATATATAATTTCATTGTTTTCAGTTACCGCGATCAGAACGTGAATGGATAAAAATAGAAAAAGGATTCAATCAGCGATGGAACTTCCCTCATTGTCTTGGAGCAATAGACGGAAAACACGTATTACTCCAAGCTCCATTCAATAGCGGATCTACATTTTATAATTATAAAAAAACATTCAGCATTACACTCTTGGGACTGGTTGATGCAGACTACTGTTTTACATTTATTGATGTCGGGGCTCAAGGAAGAATGAACGATGCCGGAGTCTTTGCATACACAGCACTTTACCGTAAAATTATGCGGAACGAACTTTTATTCCCACCAAGCAAACCACTGCCAGGACGACAAATGAATGTTCCATATGTTTTGGTTGGTGATGACGCATTTCCTCTCAGTACATCAATATTGAAACCATACTCTGGAAATCATGCCAAACATAGCATTGAAAGAATTTTTAATTACCGCATTTGTCGCGCCCGCAGGATCGTAGAAAATGTATTCGCCATTTAAACATCAGTATTTCGAGTTTTCCGAACACCCATGCTGCTACAACCCGAAAAAGCTGCATTGGTATGCAAGACATGCTCACTACTGCATAACTTCTTACGACGAAGCGAAACATCTAGACAAATTTATACTCCAAACGGGAGTTTGGATTATGAAGAAGATGGACATTTTAGACCCGGGACATGGCGTCAAGACACGAGTAATACATCGATTATTCCAATTCCCAACATGCCCAGAAGGCCTTCACTACAAGCAAAAGAAATACGAAAAGAATTTGCTGAATATTTCAAAACCTGCGGAGCAGTTGAATGGCAAGACTATGTTTAGCAAATGTACATCAAATCATTGGTTATTATAATGTTTCAAATAAAATTACCTCTGAACTCAACGATGGATTTTTTTGTGTTGTGGCCTTAATGAAACGATCTATTGCCGTATATGCAAACCATGACGGTACATAGACATCCTTTGCACCGGATCCGGACGAAGACGATAAACGAACTTTTCTCGGCAAAGCTCTATACGTAGCCATCAGCGATTCCTTTTTTTTCCTTAATGCTTCCACAGTGATATTAACACTTATGTTATTCGCAATATTTTTCCAAGCATCGAACAGTCGGTTCCGATTCTTATGATATTTGTGTCTAGGATCCCAAAGGACCGGATGCATTTCGTACAATTGAATGAATTCCATTATCAATTCGCTGCTCCAATCCATATTTAGTCGTATAATGTTGTGGGAAGATGAGATGTATTATGTTATGACTGACGGTATCCCGTAATCCTAAAATAAATATTTTATATAACTATGGCGTTCTTATTTCTTTTCAAATAACTCACCAGAATTTTGAGAATTGATTCCATAGCTCTTACACCTACAACTTGTAAACAAACATATCTGTCAAAGATACACTCGGACGAATTATGTAGCAGTGTACCGAATGCCATCGAGTGTCGAATCGAGCGAATGACAAAAATCCTTTGACTCGTGCCACTCGCGTTGGAAGGTAATCCATAACGAATGGATTACCATCCAACGCGAATGTTCGATGCTCGACATTGGAGGTTCGTAGCTCGTTAGTCGACTACACGATGCGTCGAATCATCGAGCGTCCAGCATTCGAGGGTGTTCGTAGCATCGTGTAGCGCTGGCTTAAGTGATATTATCACTCATAGGGGAACTGGGGGTAAAATGTACCGTTGAGGTAAAACGCACCCCCTTCAAATATCATGGATAATGGTATAATTGGCAGGATTTTTCGGTGCTCATAACTTCATTTCTTATCGTAAATAATACTGAATATATGCTAGCACAGAAAACCTCATCTTGCTCTAAAATATAGCAATGTATGAAAAACTGCATGATTTGATGCAACTTTGGCTGCTTCTGCCATAATAAAACTAATTTAAATTATGGAAACTTCATAACATTCTTAAATATTACTAAAGCTATCGAATGAGTTTGAATCAACAAATGTTAAAAGTTCAATTCTTATTTGAAATGTGATTACAAATTATTACAATGTTTCGCACTACTAAAACCCATCCAATAACCTAAACCTTAGAATCACAATAAAAATTCATACTTTAAAAACCGAAAGTCTGCCAGCACTTCTATATACAGCGTCATATAACGATATTTTTGTGAACAACGGCACATATTAATACATATGAAAACATAAAATATTGAAATGAAAATTCCTCGGAGTATCTGGTTCGACAACAAAAAAGGTTCGAATATACGAAAGCATCTGACGTTCCTAGGAGGCGATAAACTTATCCGAAGCTGGGCATATACAGCGAATCAAAATTTAACCAAAAGATATGCTTCGAAGTTTGACCCGTTATTGTGGTGCGTTTTGGACACCATATAACCATCTTACCCCATCTGAATAATGTGTAACAATGTAACAATGAATAATGTAGTAAAAAATACATGTTTGAGCCTTATTTGCTCATGGTGGGCAATTTACCCCCTGTTACCCTACATACACGGACGTTCGACAAAACACTAAGGCGGAGAGGCACAGAATCTTAATTGACTGTATGGTGAACGGAATGCTTTTCTATATTTCACTTTGTCCGATAGCTACTCTTCATGATATTATCAATATTTATTACTATTCACGACACAAAACTCCATTTCCAGAATAGCGCAATATGCAGCCGAAACAAAAACACGACAAACCAATGACTTTCTTAATACACATTTCCACAAAAAAGTTCAACTACACTGGAGAAATAGTTTAGTAAAAGCAGCTACCAAATCTTTAGTAGCCAAAACATTGGTAAAATATACATATTTTTTGTAAATATTACCAAAATCGCGTAAAAGTGGTGTCAGACGCAATGAACGTTCTTACCAAGGATTCGTAAATGTTACTTCATACCATTAGTAACCTTGTTTTTTTTTGTCATACCTAACATCTGTGAAGCGCGCAGTTTGCAATTGCCATTTCTCTTTTGGAGACGAAGATATTCGGAGGTGAGCATTTTGTTGATGTTATGTTTCATTACATGTATACATATTTAATATTATTAACATATGTTTTTCCTTTGTTCATGGGGACACGAGGAAACAAAATACGGATGAAACGTGCTGTGCTACCGACACTCTGTTAATCAGCTATCCCCGTCCCTAAATAATGCAAACCAGAGCGATGCAGCAGGAAGAGGAACGGAAACTTTTTCGAGTACTCGAGACTTTGGAAATGCATATGAAATTGATGTGGTTGAGGCTGCGATAGTAATTTTCCCCTTGTACGCTGCTCATAGAATAATTGATGTTATTAAGTACTGTTATTATTATTCACAATGATAATTTTTATATTGTAGAATAATTGATACTGTTTATAGAATAAGTTATACATAATACTAAGTATTCTAAGTATGTGGAGTTAAATGTAATCAAATACATTTTTTGAATAAAAAATAATTATTAAAAAATATTTTCATAATCCCAGATAGGTAATCATCACAAATGAGAAGCAACATTTTCACTGATATTGCACCAATGTTGGACCAACAAATCGCAGTTTGTTTGACATTTTTTCCTACCATTTTTCTTTCGTAACATGTACCAATGATTGGTAGGGTAGAAAATGACTAGAGAATTGGTAACAGATTTTCAGCAAAAATACAGAATTTACAGATTTTTTTTGAAATTCAATTTTAAATATTAAATTTATTACTGTGCATGCATAGACGCAGCGTAATGAGATGGCTTTTGTTGGAGGCAGTTATTAGGCGAAATGTTGAGCGATTTGAAGAGCTTAAACAATTTCTTTCTTTCTAAGTTATGTATGACCATAATCAATCCGCCAATCGTATTTTGACTCATTTATATGATCCTATGACTAAACCGATTATACTGTTCCTAAACTATGTTCTACCGCTCATCAATAATGTCAATCGCTCCTTTCAATCAGAAATTTCTCAATTTTTTGAACTTTATAATGAGAGAAGACTGTAATTGTTGATCATGTTGGGTAACTTATGTTTGGAGAGCTACGTGCAACGATTCGTTGATGCTGACCTTGATGTGAAAGATTTTGAAGATTTTCTGAAGAAGCTTGAGGATGTTAGCATTGGTATCGATGCACAAGAAGCTGAAGAAAGGTTGGGTGCAGCTAGAAAGTTGATCTTCATATCGATTTGTCGTGACTTCTATATTGCATTGGTGAAACATAGTTGCAGCCTTGATAAACCCTCAAAATTTCTTCAAGGTTTGGTACTTAATGATTTGATGCTAAAATTACCTCAATTCGTTTAAACAGTAAATAGACAAGTCCTGGATTATGAATTTAGGATACTCAAGTCGAATATTATGGGGCAAAAATTGAGTGACTCGGATATAACTTGGTCCCAGCTGTTGGATGTCAAAAGGCGTGATGAGAAATTTTTGTATCCATTGGTCGTTTGTAAGACATGCTTTGCGGGTCCGCAAAGCTTATGCGATTGAGCCTTACAAATAAATGAATTGGAAGACATTTGAAGACATTCATCAGTATGTGTTGAGCGAATATTTTTGCTTAACAAAACAAAGTCCGGAAATCGGTTCGATCCCACAACTATGGACTCTATTTTGAGAGCGAAGAACTATGTATCGGCGGAAAGAGGAGCGTCAAAAATGAAGCTGAAGAAAAATTTTAAGGCAAAGTACAACAAAACCATGTAAAAACATCGTACAATTCAGAGGCGAAAAACTTTCCTATTAACACGACTTTAACACCCATAAGTAATAAAAATAAGTTCAAAGTGAAAATAAACCTTTATTTTCATTTTTTTACCTTAACTCTCCGATACAGATTTTCTATACAGATTTTTTGGCTAAATATACAGATGTACAGTTTTTTCAGAAAATTTTACAGAATTAAATGTGGCAACCCTGCGCCAAGGTTACCATATCTACAGAATAATCTGTATTTATACAGTTTTTTCAAACTTTTTGAAACCAAGAACCTGTAGATGCAGATTACAGATTTTTCAAAATAACGATTCAATAATAGTCATCAGGGGCTGTCCACATACCACGTGGACAACTTTAAGGGGGGTAGGGGTTACGATAATGTCCATGATCGTCCACGGTGAGGGGGGAGGGGGTATAGATTACATCCACGTGGACACTAACACATATTTTGAAAATATATATATATATATATATATATATATATCCGTATTCAACAATATATGAAAAATATTTTGCATTTTCAGGGAATTTATTCGTATTTATGAATAAAAGGCTGTCTCATGGTACAGCGCGGTGAAAATTGTATGTTTCTTCATATCGTTGAAATTCTTTGCTGAAATTTGTATTTTGAGTTTATCGCACATGAGCAGAGAGTGATCGATTTATTTTCATCGATTTTAAATTAGATGCCATTATCGGCAGGATTCAGATGCCACAAAAGCATGTTGGGACGCTGTTATATTAAAAATACACGACATTGTTTCCGATGTTTCGATTCAGCGTTCACTCTCATTGTATAGCCCCGTATATGTTTTTTTAGAACTCGAACAACAAATTCTTTTAGGGGCCCGTATCTTTGGAAGTCTCCCTAGCAACGATGCTCGTGTGCCCAACTGATGATAATCGAATCAAGACGATGATCAGGAATAATCCTTGGTTTACGACACATCAATAAGCAGGTTTCTTACAAGTATCTATGTGCTCATGAACCTGGTGAAGCTTGATTACGTAAAACGCTACAATGTATGAGTTCTACATGTTTTTACCGAAAACATTAAATGGATTACATATCTATCAACAACTCGCTTTATAAATGCAATGAAAACTCGCAGTTTGAAGCAAAACGTGACAGGCGAGGAAAAAAATAATCAATTACCAGAATGGTGAGCGAAAAAAATCTTTGAAGTGAACTAAATGAATCATCATTAAATATCTCAAAAGCCGGTCTTCATCACCAGACAGTCATTTTGTTTGTCTAGTGAGCAGAGAAATTTTGCTTGTTTCTGATTGTTTCTACAAAACAATCAATCGATAAATTCCAACAAGTACTATTTACAACTAATCGAATCTAAATCGGCAATCTTGAATAAATGTTCAGATTTAGCCAAAGCGTCCTCTCTCAGAATAATTCCAAACATTATGTTTCTTTGACAGCCCGCCAGGAATTCATAGAATTTGGCTAGGATGTGATAGTTCACCCGCTATCATCGGATATTGCATCTACTGATTCTCACAGATAATTAGACTGCTAAGAAAAAATATTAAAGGTCAAGAATTTCGATACATTGGACACAGTTTTTTAAAGAGGAAACAAAAAATGTCTGCTATGATGGATTTTGAAGTTGCGTGAAGGATGACGAAAGGTTGTGGAACAAAACGGGGCATATAGAATCGAATAAATGTTTGTCCTAATTATTTTGATTTTGATTTTTTCCTAAAAATCAGCATGATTATTCGAAACAACTCAATATTTCCTAAGATTTAGTTGAACGAAGAGAGATCATTGGTAGAGTTATTATTGAAGCTTAGACGAAGAAAGATTTTGCAATAGTAAACTGGTCTTAATTGGATGACGGATTTGCGGATTGATTAAGTGTACGGAATCAAATATTGGGCACTGACTTGCACCTATTAGTTTTATCGGCAATTTTGGAGTAGAACCCGCGAAAATTACATAACACAACACAATATGTTTATATCCTCAAAGGCATGATAATACCCATATCGATTCCAATAACGAAGCACTTAATTTCATCGTCTGATTTTCTTGAAAACTTGAACATTTCAGCCAGTTTGCGACGGTTTATGATAGAAATATCCGAGATTAGATCCATATCAAATACATTTTGCTATAACGTAAATATAATGTTTGAGAACGTGATCACAATGTAAATGGAATTTGGAAGAAAACAAACAGCCATACAACTAACTTCACAAGTTGTTCTTCCCCAAAGTCGTTCAAATAATTGAGAAAAAAACTGTTACTATTAGTTAAGTTTTCATTTTATAGTTTTTATAAGTTTAACATTTCTCTAATGTAAAAACATAGGATAAAGAATAGGAACAAACATAAAATTAAATTTAGGCGCTATTCAACTATTTTTCCGATTATTACTTCCAAGAAATAGAGAAATATCCACGTGGTCAAAAGGGGGAGGGGTATAGAAGATGTCCATGCTTGTCCACGGAGGGGGAGGGAGGTGTCTGAAATCGTACTTTTTCTGTCCACGTGGTATGTGGACAGCCCCTCAACATCGTCAAATTCATAATAACTATACCAATCAATGACACTAAAGCTAAGATTATGATTCGAAATTGAACCTAACAATTTAACCCTTTGCGGTCGTATTGAATTTCGACATGTGGGTCGTACATGTCGCATTTTTTTTTTACATGATAAAGCAGTGATGTATAACTTTGTGAGATTATAAAATATGAACAAGATTCCTTTTTTGTTGTTGTAAACTTCTGATAAGTATTTACTATACAAGGTTTTTATGTTTATGTTCATAAAATATTTGCTATAACTCTTCTTCGTGTGATATACTTCACATCATAAAATCACAAAAATAATTAGTTTGGCGTCTTTCGACTTTTATTTTTTTTTGTTTTAACATACAGCACAATGCTCTTTACACAGTGCCGCAATACATGGAGTTTTCCATTAATCCTTTCCTCAAGTATGATGACAACTCTTGTTTATACTGAGTACCGTTATCTATTATTCATAGTGGCACCGTTTTGTTTTGTGAATAAGTGAATAAGACTATAAAATTCGTTTAGAAAAAGTTCGAACTGATACATGGTTGCATAAATTATAATATTAGTATACTTCTTTGCTGTGGTGGCTGAAAGTAGACAAACGACAAAAAGGTTGATACTGATTTCGATACAGTTTTTCTGAGGAAAAACACAGATAAAAAGATTTTTTGAGATCAAACACACAGATTTTATTATGGCAACCCCGGTCTACACGCGTGTTAGCAAGTTAAGCAACGCCTGGCAGTGTAAATCGAAGAGGTGACTGACGTCCGATTTCCGTCCTTTTACAGCAAATGGATATGTCTTCTTTTGCGCATAATCGTTACAAATTTTTAAAGATTTGAATCAAAATTACCATGTGGCTCCATTAGTTTGGTTCAGTTACATTTGACTAAGGGGCTGTTCACATACCACGTGGACAACTTAAGGGGTGGTAGGGGGTAAGAAAATGTCCACGATTGTCCACGGAGAAGGGGGAAGGGGGTATAGACTGAGTCCACGTGGACAGGAAGAATTTTTTTTTAATATAACCACCTATACATTAAAAATTAAATTAAAAAACACATATTCAAGAATTTCTCTGTATTTATCAAAAAACGGATTGAGCCGCCAGAGAGTGCTGCCCAGTCAAACGTTCATTTATCATTGATCCTCTTCAGTGAAATCTGTATTTTAAAAGTATTTGACGTGAATGGCCAAACTATTTCCTATGATCGAACTTTTATAGTTACGGGGTATGCATAGATCCTCATTAGGGTGGCAGCGAAAATGGTCATGTCAAATTTCAAAAACCGACCATGTACATTTTGTTTATTGGCCTAAAAAATGACGTTTGCAAAGTTTCAATATTTTGGGAGGTGATAGAGAATCTTATTTGATGATGAAATGATGAAACTCCTACGAATATGGTCAACTCTCAACAAGTATATTGTTGAACTTTTCTTGGGCCTAATTTTATGTCTTCAACTGACTCTCATTTAGAAAGCACGCTACTTAGAATAATTATACTGTTCATTAGAAAGATGAGGAAATTGTGCGTAGAATGCTATTTAGACACTCAATGCAATGTCAATAAGCAGTTGAAAAAATATAAATATTGAAAATATTTTTAATACACTATTAGTATTCTCTGAAAGTTCCCCGAACTATTGCGGAAAAGGTTTCGTATTACGCTGGCAACTAAAAGTGAATCGAGTGCGTAAATGAACCGACATTTCCTGTGACTGATCGTATTCCGAAGTGGGCAAAGAACTACACTGGACAAAAAAATAGAGGAGCGAAATGCGACATAGAAAGTTTTGAGTGATGTTTTAAAAGTTGTAGCTCTGTTATAAAATAATGCATTCGTCGAAGCAAAAAATGGACCTTGTATAAAATATTTTCAAGTTTGCGATGGGCAGATTTGACTATCGATGTGCTGTGCGTTCATTATTTTATGAAATATTCTCAATTAAATATTAAAGGAGAATTTTTCATTCGATGTAGAATACCTCTGTAGTAAACGGTGAACGTTGAATTAACTTTCTAGTATTGAATATTGAATATTGTGAATATATTGAATATGTGTGATAGCAACACATTTCTTTGTTAGTGTTTAAAATCGTGAACTTAAATTGTATCTGATAATGATTTTAAATCCGTTCATTTTTATTCGATTGGCGTTGCTCAATATATGTCTTCAGAATTGTGTCATTTATATTCGGATGCGGATTGTTCAACTGTATTCTGCACGCTTCCGTGTTGGCAAACCAGATAGGCTTTATAACTTTGCAGATAATATAAAAACAAAGTATTACAAGTATTTAAAAATTAAACTCATATGAAACACATGCTTTGTTTTACTACTCATTTCTCTGTCAAAAAACCTCAATGTGCCACAGCAAAGAATTAAAATTTATTTTATGCGTAAACATGTCATTTCCTAAATTATTCTAATAAAATAAGGAAAAATGTCCACGTGGACAACAGGGAGAGGGGTATGAAAATGACCATGCTTGTCCACGGAGGGGGAGGGGGAGTATAAAATCGTGCTTTTTCTGTCCACGTGGTATGTGGACAGCCCCTAATAGAGTTGTATGAGAGATTAATACCAGTTCAGCGTTGGTTGGTCATCCCTCCTTCCAGTGCCATGGAGCGGCTGATTTCTGTATATCTCCGGCTTACTAGCCATGGTGATGGAGAGTATACCGCGCTCGAGCTGCATCATGTTTCATACTCGAATTGCCTTCGTTCGCGATGTAAACACAACGATGCGTACCACTGTCAGTGACAGGTGAGTTGATTGCTTTCGAGATCAGGAAAATTCACAGTGCACACGTTTTATATGGGAAAGTTTACAGATGATGTTATCGCCGCAAACGGAGCATCGCCCTAAGAAACTACACATATGCTGCGAATAGGGGGGGATGGACGTGAAATTGTGAAATTTGATGGCATTACTTGTCCAATGCTTGAATTGCGGAAAACAACTAGACTGGAAGAAGCTCATCTCGAAGAACATGACAGCAAACGACAGATCTATTCCGGGCCTTGGTGTTTATAGCCAGAAATAGGTAAGTATCCATGCCAAACCGATATAGTGGTTCTCAAATTTCTATAGAAAGTGGTAGTTTTGTTCTTTATCGCAAAATATAAGACTCGTAATTTTTCATTTTTTTTTAGGGTGACCATTTTCATTTTAGGGTGGTTCGAAAAATCAATTCTTTCAACTTTTTCCCAAAGTGACTTTTTATCAAATATTTATAATTTTTGAACCATTGAATTGATTTAGATGATCGACATATCCAATTGAAGCCAACAATATTGAACTTGCAAGAAAAATGAATTTTATTCTCGTAATTATTGATTGTAGTAATTTTTTATTGTTTTCATGGCTGGACTAGAGGACTAGAGGGCGCTGTAAGTTTTCATATTTTTTCTTGGAAGCTGTATTTTTTTACATTATTTTTTATTTTTTACATAACATATCTCGATATCAGAGATGCTATTTTTCCGTTTTTGAGATATGATTTTACAAAGTTGGTCCGAAAAATGTTTCCCCTTTTATCCAAAAATGACTTTTTGCAAAAAATCATAACATTTGAACTAATGAACCGATTCAGATGATTGACATATTGAACTGAAACCAATACGCTAATCTTCTTTGAAAAAATATCACATTTGCGGGAAGATTGGATCGCATAGGTCTAGTCTAGTTACATAGCAATATTGAACGAAGGCTTCAAACATGTTGAATTTGCAAAATAATAACTCAAAAATGAAAAATAATACCTCTTTAATTTTCGGATATATTATGTGAAAAAGCCTCAGCTTCCCAGAAAAAATATTAAAAAATATAGCGCCCTCTATCTTTAACCGAGAAAACTATGAAAAACTAACTCAATCAATAATTACAAAAACGAAAATCCATTTTCTTTGATAAATCCAAATTTGATAAGTCAATGATCTGAATCGGTCCAGTAGTTCAAAAGTTATGAATTTTGGTAGCGGAAAAAAGGAGAAAAAAAAAGTTTTTTCGAACCATCGGTTAACTTTGAAAAATCATATTTAAAAAACGAAAAAAATAGCATCTCTGATATCGAGATATGCCATGTAAAAATTCCTCAGATTTCAAGAAAAAATATAACAAAATGAAGTGCCCTCTAGTTCAAAGCCATGAAAACAATAAAAAACGACTACAATCAATAATTACGAAAATAAAATCCATACATCCATATTTTTCATAAAAGGATAGCTCATTGGCTTCAATTTGATATGTCGATCAACTGAATCGGTTCAATGGTTCAAAAGTTATAAATTTTTGAAAAAAGTCATTATGGTAACCCTAACAAAAAATAAAAAAAATACGGGTCTGATATTTTTCGATAAAAAACAAAACTGCCACTGTCCGCGAAAATCGGAGAACCACTATATCGGTTTGACATGGAATGGCTGTATATAGAAAAACAAACGTGGCATCATCGGAATGCGTCCAGCTCAGTAAGCCAAATGATGAGGCAAAAAAGCACAAAAAATGAATCTTTGGTGGAGTTTCAACGCGCCATCGAAAGATACTGTAGTCGTTTCGAGCATTTTGTAACGCTTCCGCGAATTATTAGCTGCCATAATTCCAATCTTGTTGAGAAATCGTAATTGGACACCATCCTTAAAGCTCTGAAAGTTTTTTTAGATGGATATCGGTTTGATTACTTTTGGGGGAGTGAGAGGTAGTGGGGGTTGAATTTGGGTCAGCTACAACAAAGAGGGTTGGAATACTGGGAAATTTCTATCAATTTTGTCGATATTCAAACAGGTATAACTGCGGTGTGATTCATTAGATCGTTCAAATCCAATTTAAAATTATAAACACGGTTTCCTGGTGAATAACTAATTCGCTTTGAATTGGTTTTTGGCAAGTTCAATTGAGACTTCATCGGGCAGAATAAGTTACAGAAACATAAATTATAATTTCCCGCCTCCGAGACAATTTATCATTTCCCTTTGGGTGGCTGTGGCCTTTCTTCTTATCGTGAATAGCGTCTTCAAATTTTGCACCGCATTCCTCCGCACGAAACCAAGTCACAACGGCTTGCTATTCCCCAAATCCCCAATCCAAAGCCGGAGCCGGGCCAAATCACGGAGGGTAAATAAATATTCATCTGCCCCAATCCGCACCTGAGAGTTGATGTCTTCCTCCATTTATCCCAAGTGGTCGCATCGCCTGTCGACTGAGGATTTTTTCTCGGAACACCGCTGGCGCATCATTTCCACGACCAGTCTAATTCCTCAACGCCCCCCAGGGAAACATTTTCGTTTAGGTCGCATACACACACATGTTAACAATAATTTGGTGCAAATTCTGAACTCTTCGCTGTCTAGCTGTCTGTCTACCTTGGAGACACTTTCCTTCTGGTCATGAAACTTTTTCGTCTATTCAAATAAGCCAAATTATAGGATACTAACATACATTACTGCAATGACTCGGCTCGTCTAACTTTCGGAAGAAAAATAAAACTCTGCCAGCCAAAGATAATCATCAACGTCACTCAACCCCCACAATGTGGTTTGTTTGTTGAGGTTTGCCTTTGCTGTGAATGAGAACCAAGTCCCGGCTCCCACGCCGAAAGAGAAAATGATCAAAGCGGTTTAGGTATATTAGCATTAAATAGAGGCAACTTCGTTATGCCAATGCGGTAATGTGTTGCGGTCAGAATGGAAGATGAGGCAAGATAGCAAAGATAAATAAATTTGATTCGATCGATTGGCCAAATATTGGACAGAGCACGAACGGTAACGGTTTAGGGAATTTAGTTATTTGGTTTTGGGAAACTTTCTTCCAAATGATTCTCAATTAGACAAATGATGTTGTAGGGTGTCTCGTTTAGTTAAATCAGACAACAGAGCTCTCGATTCTGTGCCACTTTTATCAAACACGAACCATTTTCTGTTTGATTCATTCCGACTGTTATGAGCTATTACACAGTTTGAATGTCCAATGCCTTCGGAATCGAAAAAGCATATCGACATGCGCTTAGCTTTCGTTTTTGCCTTTTCCTGTATTGATTCGATCTAATAATCCTAATCATTCATCTTTCGGTTACTGCGTAAAACGATTTTAAGACAATTTCAATTTTTTTGAATAGTATAGTGCAATTCCAAATGAAATTGAACATAAAAATGCAGATTTAAAAATTTTGTATTTTTAATTCGAACGAAAGCTTGTGTCCCATTCGGGTTGAAGGAAATATGAGTTTTCCACAGCCTTCGGGATTTCTTTGACTCAAGTGTTACTTTTGAAGAGGGCTTATCGATTTTAGTAAGAGAAATCTTTGATAATTTATATCTCAAAAACTATTAGTAGTACCAAAATAGTGTCTTAGAAAGAGTTATAGAGTATTGATGTTAAAACGTGAAAAAAATATACACTGAGAATAAAAATTAGTACTTTTTTTTATTTACAAAGAAAGACTTTAATTTGAAATATCTAAAATACATATTTTTAATTTTTTTTTCAATTTTTTCACACAAAATAGAAGTCATGTAGAAAATTTCATAAATGGGTACAAGATGGTAAAACTATTTTTGACGAACTTTGTGGAACATCGAATTTTTATGAGTTTTCGAAACATCGAATTTTTGTATGTTAACAATCATTTTTAGCCAGAAATTATGAATTCTGATTTGATTTAAAACAAAAAAAGGTCTTCATCAATCTCCTTTTAAATGCAGCCATTCTCGAGATATTTAAAAAAATATCTCTAATTTATTGTCTTTTTTATAGTTAATAGGCTCTTTTAATATGTTTGTCGTGTTATACCGCCATGTTTATGATGTTTTATGAATTTGCTTATAATTTTCAACAACTTTTCCAAATACATCATTATGGTAAAACTATATGTTAAGGAGTTACGTTGTATTTAAGATATTGCAAATTAAAATTTTTGTTTGTAAATAAAAAAATGTACTACTTTTTTTTCTCAGTGTATAATTTTTTCACGTTTGGACATTAATATTCTATAACTCTTTCTAAGACACTATTTCGGTAGGACTCATAGTTTTTGAGATATAAATGGTCAAATAATTCTTTTACTAAAATCGATACGCCCTTTTCAAAAGTTACACTTGCGTCAGAAAATTCCCAAATGCTGAGGAAAACTCATATTTCCTCCAACCCAAACGTAATACAAACTTTCATTCGAACCAAAACTCATGTTTTGTCATTTGTCGATCTCATTTGCAATTGCTCTATAATTAATAAAATAATATTTTTTATTGGTTCATGCGATAGAGAGATGTTTAAAGATTCATCCACATTAAATTTGGAATAAATCAGTTTGATGAACCGACGACAAAAAATGATTTTCTTCATCGATTTTCGAAATCGATGGAATTGCAAATTTTCCGCAAGAATCTCATGTCAGCAGGTAATTCCATGTGTCTGTAAGTAGGTGTTAATTAACTAACCCACGAGCATGCAGACTCACCGTAAGCACTCAGGGGCGGCCTAGCGATTAGGATGGTCCGTGTTCCACCGCCGTTCTAAGCGGGTTTTTTTTTGCGGCCACGTTAATGCGAACTCGGCGCTGTCGTTTCGCGATACACTGGGATCGCTTTTTGGCACCAGCGATTCCCTATTCGTTTTCTTTTCGCGTTCAACAAATATATTTCACTCGCGATCGGTATTCTAAGGCGCACAAGTGGAATAATCCCGCGTTTTTCCAGCAGCAATTACACTCGCGTTCCTTCGTCCGACTCTTTGGTGCGTCCGTATCGGCCAGAGGTTCAGAACTTAGAGAGCGAGACCTCTTTTTTTTCGCGCCAGGAAACTTCCGAGTATGACCGTCGGAAACTTTTTCTGCGTTTTCGAGAGAGAGCCTCAACGCACCCAATATGTTTTGAAACGCGTTCGTTTGCGCACGGTGTTTTGTATGGAAAATTTACAAATAAAACTTGTTTTTTCCCTATCTCCTGTTTTAAGTTCCTTTTTTAATATTGTTTATTAATATGTGACAACTCGTTTGTTACATGTCTCCAAACTAAAATTTCATTATGTTGGGCAGTTGCAAATAGCAAATTGTGCTGTCGGTAGAAGGTACCAGGCATACTCGTGGAATGAACGGTTACAAACTAAAAATTCATCTGCTGACTTAAGTTTTTTCTCCAATATTTGCAAAGTTATAGTGAAAAATTTATTTATTCAGCCATTCCATGTTAAACCAATATAGTGGTTCTCAAATTTTCGTGAAAAGTGGTAATTTTGTTCTTTATCACAAAACAATAAACCCGTATTTTTATTATTTTTTTTGATTAGGGTAACCATTTCCATTTAAGTGTGATCCGAAAAATCATTTCATTCTTTTTTTTTCAAAGTTCACAAATTTCGAAATTTTGGATTTTGGATGATCGACATATCAAATTGAAACCAATTAGGTCTTTCTTGGAAAATGAATTTTGCATGTTCCTAGTTTCTGTCCATTAGGCAGTCACAAACAAAACATTCAAACTTTAAAAAATCATAAAGTCAAAAACGAAAAAAAAACACCTGTCTGATTTTTGGACATATTATAGTAAAAGCTTTCAAGAAAAAAATATGGTCCTGAGAGACAATAAAATACAATAAAAAATTATGAAGACAAAAACCATTTTTTTGCAAGCGTAATAATCTTTCAATCAAGATTAGCTCATGGGCATCAATTTGATATATAGATCATCTGAATCGGTCTAGTATTTTAAAAGTTATGATTTTTTCATTCCTGGAAAAGGGGAAAAAATGATTTTCTGGACCATCGGTTAAATTTGAATAATCATAACTTAAAAACGATAAAACACCTCTCTGATTTTTAGATATGTTGTGTAAAAAAATCTCAGCTTTCAAGAAAACAAATATTTGACGCCCTCTAGCCCAAAGCCATGAAAATAATAAAAAAAAACAAATACAATCAATAATTACGATAATAAAATCCTAATTTTCGGCAAGCGTAGTATTTGTTCAAAAAATACTAGTTTATTGTTTTTAATTTGATATGCTGATCATTTGCATCATTAGAGTAGTTCGAAATTATGAATTTTTGAAAAAAGTCATTTTTGGAAAAAAAAAGTGGACCACCCTGAAATGGAAATGGGCTAATGAAAAAAATCGATTTTTCAAATTTCCTCTCCCCTTGGAAGATTTTCGAGGATCCAAATATCAAAACTTTGAGAGCTTCGAGGCACCCCTAAATCATGTACGATTGAACTGAAACTTTGCACAGGTCATTTTATGGGCTAATAAGCAAAATGTACATGGTCGGGTTTTGAAATTTGACATGACCATTTTCGCTGCCACCCTGATATAGATAGCCTCTTAATACTTCTAAATTATTGACGTAGAACTACGTCTTTCAGGTAGGGTTCCAAGGGGGATCACAACGATCGTTATTCAACAAAAAAAAATGTGTTCATGGGGTTTCGTGTACGACGAGCATTACAATTCACTGAGACGGGATCCGACAACAGGCTTCCTACTTCTTCTCTTTGATTGCGAACCACAGAGATGCCGAATCTCGTGATATGTCCGGTTTCAAAATTATATGAGATTTCCGCAGATTATTTTTCCACGCATCTAACATATGTTTTTAGTATCATATATTCTATGAACAGTTACATTACAATAAATTATAATTTCAAGATTACGCACCGTGATTACATTATGTAAAAGGGTATTTTCAACTTTTATCAGCAACCCTTTGAAAATGGCCTATCAACAGCTGGCCCAAATTTGACAAATTTGATCCAGAATCGATCCCCCTGTTCTTTGGTCTCGTCCCAGTTATCAGATCCACTTTGCATAATCTCAAGGTGGAAGGAAACTATCTATGCAAACTATAAGATACCATGTTTCTCCATCTCCATGGTTGAACCTTGACTGTGGAAAAGGGAACTGAACCGGTCAGCTATTTGTGGCTGGCATTGCTGTGAATAATTATAGAAAAAATTCAATTGCAAATTCATATTGCGCAATAAATGTCACATACATTTCCAGTAATTTTCTGTATAGTTGTTATGCGTTTCATCATTTATAAAATTAATAAAAAGGCGAGAAAATAGCCATCGATATATCACAATGCATAAAATTATGAACGAGGATTTTTAAATTCACAGCTACCACGGGTTAATTGACTCATAAAGGTTTCCCAAGTAACGCAGATAATTACAAAAAAAACCGTGTTACATTTACAGCTATAAAATATGATGTTTATGTCATCAATTCCAGTAATCAAAACGAAATACCAGATGAAGCGACAATTTATGTGTCCGATGTGTAATGATACTGTAATGAATCCCAATTGAGTTGGTCATTATCCAATTTATTCGAAATTTCAATTTTGGTATTGTAGATCCGAATTCAATTTCATCATAATTCTCCTCCGAAATATCACTCCACCACAATTTTGCCACAGTACCAGGCTATCAGTGAAAACATAGCACTTCAATGAACCAGATGAAAAATAAAACACTGGCTTAAAGATGTTTAACATGAGCTGGAGAGCGGGCTAATGTAAACAAAATTATGGAAGTGCATTGGTGAAATCCTTCGTAAAAATTCTTCGTGAAGGCCTCACGGAGTTGTTGAATAATGTAACCCACTACATGTCCCAAATATCCTAAGCGCAGTAAAGTTCAAGCTTATTTCGTGAACGATTTAGGTTTGAGTAAACAGAAAATGAGGATGACGACACGTATGTTAATCTGGATGACAAAACTCTCGCAGGAACACAGTTCTACGCCGTGAAGCGAGGAAAGGACATTTCAAACTCGGACGAGTGATTGGTATCATTAAATATATTGATTTGGTATCATTAAATTCCGTTCCATTTTAGGAAATCATGAACACGAGGTCAAAATAATAGAAGTAGATTCAAGACAAAACGCGATCACAGAAAATCACAATTTCCAAGGAAAAAAGACGGGTGGGTAATGTCGGGGACATAACCGGAGTGACGTAGGACTATACAAAGGGGACAGCTTTTGTTAAATATATATTTTAAATATATTGTTTTATTTTCTTCTCCTACGTGAATACCTACCTATCTACCTGAAAAATGGATTAGTTTACTGTTTACTCTTTATGAATATGTTGATGGTTCTGAAAAGAACCTTTGGTGTTGTGTTTTTGTTATCACTCGATATTCCCATCTTGTTCGGTTAAACCTTCCTGTTTTGCTATTGCGTTTGCCACTCGCCACAGCTTTCACAGTTGGAAAATTTCTTCCCATCCAGCTTGTGACATGTTGTTCAGTAAATTACATTCAATGCGACGTGCCGGAGAAACACTTTGCCACTCACTGAAACTAATTGTTGCCTTGATGAGCGCCGAACCGAAGCTGCTCTGTTCTTGATGCGGGTTTTCTGATTGTCGTGAGCAGCTTTGCAAGCCAACTCGAGCACTCCGACGGCCGAAACTCTATAATCGCTGTTAGGTATACTGGTGCTCCGGCACCAATCCGTTCGGCCTAGTTACCCTTGCGGAGCAATCAGTGAATGCGACCAACAGGGAACTGGAGACCTGCACGGTTCGAGTGAGACTTTGCCTTTCCCTTAAATTGTCCTCCTTTGTTACGTCCACGATGCCGATGCCGTACAACCACACGGGTTTACGGTTCGAAAGAAAATAAGATATTTTTTTGGGGTCCGCGTCTTTTATACTCTAGCGGTACACACTCACAGGATAGAGACAAATCGGCAGACTCAGCCAGAGGGGCGAGTCCAACGAGACGAACGAATGAGCGTTAAAAGGGAGCGATAGCAAAAAAATACATTCATTACGATTTGTTCGCTCGTTGGATTCACATGTAGGCTAAAAAGGGTCCTTTTCAGGATCACAAAATTATCTTCAATCTAAAGAGTTTATTGTTTTGTTATCACTCGATATCCCCATCTTGTTCGGCCAAACCTTTCTGTTTAGCGATTGCATTTGCCACTCTAAGCTTTGCCAGCTAACTCGATCACTTCGGCGGCCGAAACTATATAACGCCGGCTAGGTGGACTGGTACACTCACATTCTTTGTGTGGACACCGACTGGACAACATCGTTGCTGGACGGGCTGGAGGGATCGAGTGCCTTACTCAAGGCAAGAGGGCGGAGGTGGTAGCACTGGAGTAGAATAGAGTAGAGTTTTCAAAGGGTCTTTCTCAAGGTTAGAGACGAATGAACTTCAAAAGTTTAAAATCTCTATAATACAATACCTTCCTTCCTTCCTGGTACACTGGTACTAACGCGCTCGGCCTAGCTCCCCCTACGGAGTAATTGGCGAATACATCTACGGGGAATTGCAAACCAACACGGTTCGAGCGGGATTTTGCCTTTCCCTTCACTTTTCCTCCTTTGCCATGTCCAGACATGGCTGCTTGTGTTGGTTTGTTGATCTGATGTGATGCGAAACGATGTGGTGTACGGTTGAATGAGAATGATCGTTACGGCAGCGGAGCGGGGATTTTTAAGCTGACTGGCTGGGTCGAGAATTACGCATGTGTGACCAATGTTTCGTTCATTTTTTTTCTTTTTCCTTTCCAATCGTGCTTCATTCTATCTTCTTCTTCTTTTTGGCTTTAAGAGGGTTTAAACTTTTCAGTTCATTCGCCTCTATGCTTCATTCTATTTCGCTGCTGCTTTGGTTGCCCGTTTTGGTCGGTACGATTTGAGGAGCACAAAATGGACCAATCAAAAATGGGCACATAGTGCATTTTGACAATGCTTGACATTTCACAATTATTCAATTATTTATCTCAAGAAAAATGAAATGTTATTCGTTATGATAGATGCGTAGATATATTGCCTATCAATTGATGCAAAAACCTTTGCGATCTATTGAGAAATGCTCGAGTTATAAGCGTTCCAAATCTTGCATTTTTTCCTACTTGTTCAGTGCCTAGATTTCCATTTCACCCCCTATATCTTCCAGTTAGACGTAGTCCTACGTCAAAATAAAAAATACGGATCTCTAATGTTTTGTGACAAAGAACAAAATATAACCACTTTTCACGAAAATCTGAGAACCCATGTATCGGTCTGACGTGGAATGGCTGTATTTACAATGATGCTACATCCCATGACTAGTTTGGATCTTATTGATAACATTGTTCCGCCTATGAACCCGGTACATAGCTGCAGTTCTACAACTGCCTGCCGCACTGATTCTTGCCAAGTGTGTGCGTGTTCCATCTGGTCCACTCACCTCGCTCACTGGGCTCCTCTTTCTCTTGTTCCGACCGGATTCGATGCGAACACCATCTTTGCATGGCTACTGTCTGGAAATCTTGCACCATGACCTGCCCGGACAGTTCGGTGGATTTGCTGTTTTTGGCACATATTTGACCTCAAGTGCATTATACCATTCCAGGATGGATGGACGCGATATCGCCACAAATCTAAAACTGCCGAAGAGTACCGTGTTTAGTGTGTGCAAATCGTTTGACCAGCGCTTAACTGTGGATCGGAAGTTTGGAAGCGGAACAAATCGAAAAGTATGCTCCCGACAGATGGATCGAAAGGTGGTTGCCATTATTGAGAAACATCCCTATCTTTCAGTTAGAAATGTGGCTCGAAAGGTTGGAAAATCAAAATCATATATACAAAAAGTGAAGCAGAGGCATGGACTAAAGGCGTACAAAGTGAAAAAGGTGCCCAATCGTGATGATAAGCAACATTTAACTGCAAAAAGCCGTGCTAAGGTGCTCTACACCCAGTTTTTGCAAAAATGTTCAAAAAACCATAATGGACGATGAAACTTATGTTCTCGAAAACTTCAAACAGCTTCCGGGTCTCGCTTTTTATACTGCAATGCGAAGGAATGCCGTAGCCGAGTGTTTCCGGACCAAGAAGCAGTCTAAATTCCCCAAAAAGTACTTGGTTTGGCAGGCCATATGCAGATGTGGCCGAAAATCCAAATCTTTGGTATCTATCGGCACTGTCAACAAAGATGTCTACCAGAAGGAATGTCTCCAAAAGTGGTTGCTACCATTCACAAGAAGCCACGACTCTCCAGCGTTGTTTTGGCCAGATTTGGCCTCTTGTCACTATGCAACCGATACCTTGCATATAAAAGTTAGAGCAAAGAAAACAGTTTTTTTCAAGGTGACCCTAACGTAACTTAGAAAAAAAGCGCTCTATCGATTATTTCAAGAGATAGAAAAAGTTCTACAAAGACGTCTCAAATAGTTGGGACTACAATATTGTCGAACTATGCTTACCTCTATCTATAAAGATAACAAAGTTATATTTTTTATTTCATCGACAATTTTGGTCATCCTATTTTTGATACCATAAAAATGAGCACTTTAACAACTTTGTCTAAAACAGTTTTTGTCAATAGAATAACTGTCGAGCTCTAGATGCTAATTTCCACTTAAATGCACCTCCTGTACCATTGTGTATTGACGTAAGATCACTTGTTTGGAAGGTATCAATATCCGCGGCACCAATTGAATCCAAACGAAATTTATACTTTTGTTCGAGACTGTGTTTATTATTATAAGGTGCCACATTGAAAAGAAGCGTATTTTTTATTTTAAATTTAGGGTTTCTCAATTAAATTTATTTTGCGGTCAATGTAATGGGAGTGAAGTCCCTATTTAACGAGGATAAGCAATCACCCCAAGCCACCGAGGTGACGCGATCCAAGATAGCCGCCGACCTGCCGTCGGAAGCAGCGGACTGTCGCAAGCAAATCTTAGTTTGAAATATAGGATACGATCCTTCAGTAGGGTCCTATTGAGCTTTAGTGGGCGTCAGACGGCATATGTTTGCCTAGATCATTACGATTGCCCGGTTGATTTTTGTTCTGACATATATCATTCATTGCAATTCAAAACTTTTGTACCGTTTTGAATCACTTTATTTTGTAATTTTTTGAACGAAAATTACATTACACTTGATTATATTTGAGGGGCTTAGAATGAAAGGGGTGTAAGTGATTTGATCGATTTCTCTACATCGACTCTCTCTTTTGGTCATAACTTAGCTGCAAACTCATTCCCAGCTGTATTTGACAATGTGGAAGGTAGGTCAGAACCTCATCTATCAGATTCTATAGCAAACTCAAATTGGAACGTTTTTGCCGTTGAGTTATTAATCAAAGAAAAAGTTGACGAAGAGAAATCGATCAAGTCACTTACACCCTTGCATTCCAAAAAAATTGCTCTTTGGGCTCCCTAGAAACAGTAGGCGTGTTTGGTTTTGCTAGTTTGAATTTAGTCAAAGCAAAGATGGCGTCGAAACAGCACGTGCTCCGCGAACGCATTGTACGGTTCTACGAAACGCATTTCCAGCAAGGAAAAAAGTTCACGGTGGCACATTTTAAGGAAGAAAATGTACCTGTTAGTACGGTTTATCGTATGGGTTTATCCTGGGTTCCCTGAACGTAGAGCGGAAGGTCGGAAGTGGTCGTCCGGTGACGATAATGACGAAGCAGAGGAAGACATCGTTAAAGAAGCTGTTTGACAACAAGGACGCAACCAGCCTGCGTGACGCCGGTCGAAAATATGGCTGCTCCCACGTATTGATCCATCGGACCCTTAAGATGGAAGGAATCGTCTGCAGGAAGAAGACGAGGTCGTCGGAGTACACGGAGGAGCAGATTGAGACGGTTAAATCACAGTGTCGGTGGATGACCAAACAATACCGCGGGACGTCTTTCGTTCTGGACGACGAAAGCTATTTTCCACTGTCCAAAACGCATATTCCAGGAAATGATAATTACTACTCCAGCGACAAGTCATCCACACCGCCTGAAGTGAAATACAAGTTCAAGCACAAGTTTGAAAAAAAGGTTATGTTGTACATCGCCATTTCCGACCGGGGCATTTCAAAGCCTTGGTTTAAGCCGAGCGGTCTGGCAATCAACCAACAAATCTATCGAGAAGAGTGCCTCGATAAAATCCTGCTGCCGTTCCTGAACGAGCATCACGCGGATGGGAAGTACGTCTTCTGGCCGGACAAGGCGTCTTCCCATTACGCCAAGAAGACGCTGGCGTATTTTGAGGAGAAAAAGATACCGTTCGTGCCGAAAGATCGTAACCCAACAAACTTGCCCCAGTGCCGCCCAATAGAGGATTTCTTTGGCTCACTCAGTGCCCTAGTGTATAAAAACAATTGGAGGGCCAAGGACACGAAGCAACTGACTACAAGAATCCGGAAAATGGACGTAAGTGCCGTACAACGTTCTTGTGAGAGCATCGCGACAAAGTTGCGTCGAACAGCAGACCGCGGCCCTTACTCAAACATTCACTGACATTTTTTTGAAGAAAATACATTATGTTATTAATAAAAAAAATACTGAAATCGATGAAAAAACAAACAAAAAAATTTTTTATGTGTGATTGAAAAAATTATCATTTTTTATTCAACACCCGTTAAACTGTTAACGATGATGAGAACTGATGAAACACGAGAGAAATTTAAATATTGTTGAAGGGGTAAATTCTACTTGCTCACGCTAAGCAAACGTCAAACACAAACAATAATGAGTGGATTTTGTATTTTGGATGGATTTTCCCTACTATGTAATAATTCAAATGTAATTCTCAAATGAAGTGATAGTGAAACCAAGGGATTACTCTTAAGAAGCAATTGTGACCCATGATATTTTTTCCTGCGTCGGAATATTTGTAGTAGAGATTCAAGATTTTTTTTCGGGAATCGTCGAAGAAATTTCTATGGTTTATCTGAAATAGCAATCGAGAGAACTCCTCTATAAAAAATCCAACCGATGGAATATTCCATGACCCATCGCGCACTAATTTTAACTCTTTAGCCAACGATTTAATTTCTCAAAGGCCGGACTAAATGAGAACGCTTCGATCGGTCACGCATCGAGTAATTTCACTACTCTGTTGAGCGTCCTAGCCCCCTATGATATGCACCATGATTCATGAATGAGACTCGATGTTGTAGGTGAAAGGCGGTGGAGGATATCCGTGGGCGATCTGAGAAGCCATCCTAAGGAACTTCTCTATAGTAAATCGGATCGTCGGCGATTCGACGGTAAAAGCGAGAAGAGTAGTCAAAACACAACACAATGTCAATTTATATTTATTCTGAACTTTCTTTCTATATTATTTTCATACTCACCAAAGATATCTATGAAAAAATCATTTCTCGTTTGCATATTAATGCAATCTCTTGTACTGAATTCGCGTTGACGGTGTTAAGCTTCGTGTTCAATGCAGTAAAAGCCATAATAGTAATTTCATTTCTATTTTCGGGTGGGACTCATTTTGAAATTCACAGGTGAAATTAAGTTATTTTTAAAATAAATTCTATGTAATAAAGTAATACGCACAAATGCAAGTGATGAAATTATCATTATCATAATGACGAGGTTTTGGGTATAACAACCACTGATTTCAATATTTTCATCTCAAGCGAAACAAACACAAGTACATCACACCCGTAGAATCAATAATCCGGATTTTTCCGGATTTTATTTGGCACGTTAAAAAGAACCAATTTCCGTAATGTTGAGCTACTCCTGCTTCCGAAAATTGCATTTCATCGAACATCCATGCGAAAACATAAACAAGGCGATCGGAATAATTAAAATCTCGTTATGTAAATTCAATCATTTACATAATTCGACTGCATCCAACTCACACACGATTTTTTTCCTCGATTGGCATTACGCGTGAGATTCCTACAAAAACATAAAGTGTGCATAATCCAGGCTTCTCTGGCTCGAGCTTCACGAACGTCGAAATGGTAACATTTACATTTCGTTATCCTTCTCTGCCATTTATGGTAGCGAACGGAATTTAAAATGATAAAAATCGTAAATCATTTTTCAATCAAATGTTTGCTCGTGTGCTGAATGAGAACGGGTAATACTTTGCATTATCATAGATGAATTTATTTAATGAAGAAAAAAAAAATTATGCATTCTATCTTCCTTGAAGTCGTGTGATGAAGGAATTAAATTTACTTGAAAGTTGTTGAATAATGAATGAACCCTTAGATGTACCTCGGTGTCATTAGTTGACAAACACTTTGCGTGGCAAAAAACATAGAAATGGTTTGGATTCTTGAATGCATTCGATAGGCATTTAAGGGTTATGCAAGTTTCTGCATTTCTCTGTTATTCCGCTTGATGAAAATTTCATTTCTTCGAATATTGAGGCGTGAAACAAAAACGTGACGATCGTTATAAATACAATACCGTTGGTACTAACGAATTTTCACAATCCAACAGCTTCCAACTCAAACGTATCTTTTCGATTGGAATTATGCGTGGAATTCCAACGTAAACATAAAGAGCTTATAACTCAGCATCTCTCGCTACAATGTTGCGTTCAAATGGTAACATTTGCATTCCATTATTCTTTTTTGCCATTCATGGAAGCGAGCGGAAATTAAAATGATAAAAATGTGAAATCATTCGCCAATTAAATGTTTGCTCGTGTGAACGGAAACATTTCAAATTATGCATTCAATCCTTATACAGAATGAGAATTTGTTTCACAGTGAACAGATTTTTTAGTATTGCTCCATAGGTAGCATCGTGTTTACTAGGCGAAACCTAGTATTCTTCATCAAAAAAACTAAACAATTTCAACTTGCACACTTGTTACACTGTCACATAAGAATAAATATTCCGACCTTCAATTATCTGTTATTCCAGAAATTTATCTATTTTTTTAAATTTAATACAATAAATCAGAGCATTCGCAGTATTCGTAGGAGTACTTGTCACCTACCGACAGGTGAATTCACTTCCAACTGAGTTCGAAAATTCTCGCACCTGTATAGACACATTCTCCCGAACGGCTTGGAATTTCGCAGTGCTCCACCGGTTTCTTTCCTGCGTCACACAAAATTGAAATTTACGCCGTAATAAAGTGTCACGACGGGCGAAGGATATGGAATTGAGTTTTCCGGATTGCTCGACGGGAAATGAACGCCAGCTAGATTTATGCGTTCTCGTTTGATCTGTGCCTGTGCCGAGACAGAGTCACAGCCAGAGGCGCTGCTGTCGCATTTGAATGCGAATATCAATCTCGTGGTTCGGTTACGTGGGGGGATAATAGTTTATTGACTCTTGCGAACGTTATTGGATTGCTGGGGCAAACAGAAACTCATCTGGTTTCAATGTGGAAATCGGTTCGATTTCGACGGTTGGATATGAATTGTAAATGAAGGTGTTTCTGAAGAACTCTAATTTTTTCTCCCATCGTTTGCGTAACGAAGTTTTATCTCGCGGGTAAGTTTTCAGATTACCAGATTTGATTTATTATATTTAGTCAAAAGAATTCTGAAGCTTTGTTGTACGTGCACTCCGAGAATTCTTATTTGTAAGCATCATCTGGAGGTTCATACCCGAAGCAACCGGTTCCAGGAACAACGGATGAAATGCAGACGGATGTGAGGATGAAGAAAATCTCGATAAAAATAACTCAGAATTTGTACACTACTTCTCGAAAAGCAACGTTTGTGTTTTTAATCAAAAGCACCAACGGAAGAAATCTGGAATGGTTCCGTCTCACATAATATAATTCATAGACAAATTTATTTTGCGAAGTGACAGGACTAAAGTATCGAATCAAGAGTCACACAAAAGTTAGAGAAAATATAGAAAGAGAAAAAGCGATAGGGCTGTGACCGTATAGTTGACGTAGGATTGTGTTACGATATTTGTTGCATGTTGATTTTGAATATCTTTGAACATGATACGCCGGAATTTCAGTACCGTTTTGTCTCAAATTCCGAACACTTAGGCTTTGATGGCCATTAAACAGTGTCTCATCACTCAAAATGGTACTTTTTTGCGAAATTAATTTGATTTTTTAATACAGTAGAGATTTCTTTTTCATTTGACTACAATAAAATGGATTAACAAATACATATTCATGGTGAAAAACTAATAATATGTTTCATCACATTTGCACATTTGCACATTCCGAACACCACTTTTTTCACTGACTCATACTCCGAACACTTTTGTCATTATTATACATTAAAATGCAATATAAAAAAATCATAACTTTTGAACTACTGCACCGATTCATATGATCGGTATATCGAATTGAAACCACTTAGCTAGTCTTTTTTTTGGATGTCATACTCGCAAAAAATTTGGATTTTGTTTTCGTAATTATTGATTGTATTAGTTTTTTTTACAGTTTACATAGTATCGGGACAAAAGGCGCAATTTCTATCCGTGATTTCACAGTTTTTAATGATGTTTGAACATGTTCGGCTTGTGATAACTTGATGATTATTTGATTACATTTTAATTTCAGTTGACCACGTGAGATTCGTAGATTGGACTCGTAATAACTTAGGGAAGCACTCGTCTTTTTCCCGTTATTCTCTAATTCTTACTCTTCAATACAGCCCATCCATGTCAAACCGATATAGTGGTTCTCAGATTTCCATGAAAAGTGGTAGTTCTGTTCTTTATTGCAAAATATCAGACCCGTATTTTTTTATTTTTTCGTTATTTTTATTTTACGGTGGTCCGAAAAATCATTTTTTTCAACTTTTTCCCAATAATGATTTTTTTTCAAAAATTCATAACTTTTGAATCACTGAACCAATCTTGATGATCGATATATCAAATTGAGGCCAATGAGCTAGCCTTTTGTTAAAAATATTGAACCAGTAGAAAAAAAAAGAAATGGATTTTGTTTTCGTAATTACTGATTGTAGTTGTTTTTTGTTGTGTTCATGGCTTTGGACTAGAGAGCACTATACAGTGGTAGACATTCGTTTAGCCGCAACCTATTTTTTCTCAATATTTTTGAAAAATAAGTCATTTCTTTGTACAGTTTTGTTCATAAAAGCCTATTATTGTTTATTTTAATCGAATTCACTCTAAAAAAAAGTATAAATTCACTTTTTGTTTTCTAAGTAATTCAAATATGTGGAATCAGGGTGGACATTTGTTGAAACCGCTGGGCACAAATTTTAAATTGACACCCGAAAATGTCAAAAAACCCGAACAATATAAAATCTGACAGCTACGTGAAGACAAAGCGACATAAAAAATATATTCGAAGAACGCTTAGTCTGATAATTGATTACTCTGAAACTTGAACCGTGAATTTTCTATTTAAAAAAATATATAGTACTCAAATTAGTGTTTTGAAAACATAAAATTATAAAACCGGTAAGCCGCAGATATTTATATTAAAAATATATATAAATATATTACTGAATTTGTTCGATATAGGACTCCAACAATTACATCGGGGATTGCACACGCGGTTTGCAGTGCAAAATAGATAAAAAACTAGTTCTGTAAGTCAAATAATTATATATTTCTTTGATAAATTGTAATTACCTACGATGAATTTTCAGTTTGAGCTGGATTAAACGTGCTGCTACAAAACTACGTTTTACTAAACCGATTTTCCGAACAACATTCGTTTAGCCGCATCCTAGAATTTTAATGAAAGAAAATTTGTGCGGCGTTCACCTCCATTTCGGATCACTTTGAAAACTCGATTTGGCATCGAGTCAGACAGCTTTTAAAGTGTTGCCATATTGATTACAGCGCAACACTCCTGAATTACTGCCTTGAGACTGGAAATGTTGTCAAATTGTCATCCGTTTGCATAGAACATCTCGGCAAAGATTCTCCATAGGTTCTCTATGGGATTGCACTCGACTGCCAGCAGGTCATTCAAGAAGCGGGATGTCCTTCTCGGCAAACCATGCCTTCGATTGCTTGGAAACGTAAATCTATGCATAATCCTGCTGTAAAAACGACATCCTCGGTAGCGTTATTCTCAATATGGCCAATCAAGACGTACTCCAGTAATTGAAGATACTTTTCGAAGTTCATTCGGGTGAAAATGAAACAAATGGGAAGCTTGCTGTGATAGGAAACGGCTTCCCACACTGTCAAACTACCGCCCCCAAAGTTTCGCTTCGATCTCACGACATGCCGTTGACTTAAATTGTACAAATAGCAACTGTAACAGTCCGGACCATCCAAATTGAACTTTTTTCGCCGGAAAATACATCATTTCTCCATTCTAGTTTCCATTCCATGTATTGCCGGGAGAAAATGAGATGTTTCTGCTTATGGGTGGCGGTCAGTTTCGGCTTCCCTTGAAGTTTCTTCCACATGATGTTCATTCAAGATGCGCGCAATATGCCTCTTCGTCGCTGGAACAACCGATTCTGCCTTAATGTATGAGCAGGACATCGTTTCCTGGTTGCTTCGTGTCTTATTCGACCTTTAAGACGCAGAGTAACTTTGGTGTTCCCATTTGTTGGTCGTTTCATTCCATATTTCTGGCACTTTTTGAAGAAATTCCGTACCACTTTCTCAGATCGACCAATTTTTGTTACGATCGAGCGATTAGAAAACTTTTGTTCACTGAATATCTTTATTATTTTCCGCCCTTCTTCCGTCAATAGAATATCTTTCACCATTCCTTTAAATTCTACGTAAATCACTAATCTGACCAACTTCTTACATAGCGCATCTAATATTTATCTTGTAAATAGAACATTCCCAAGTATTTTTTTCAAAAAACACAGATAAAGGCTTGGTGATTATGCGAAAACTCGATTTTTATGCCCTGCGGCTAAACGTGTGTCTCGGGAAAAAACGACGTTTGAATGTTTATATCCACCGTTGCCGCCTTGTGTGTGTGTGATTGTGACGCACGTCCTTTCAATAAAAGTGATATAAATATACTACCACTACAGCAAATAAGTATCCCGATAAAAAGAACATTCCTAGTTGTTTTGTAAGTGTTTCAAGTTATTTTCAAGTGCGGCTAAACGAATGTCTATCACTGTATTTTTTATATTTTTCCTTGAAAGCTGAGGATTTTTTACATAACATATCTCTATATATATATATATATATATATATATATATATATATATATATATATATATATATATATATATATATATATATATATATATATATATATATTATATGCTTTTGATGATTATATGCTAACGTTAGCATATAATCATCAAAAAGCATATAATATATATATATTATATGCTTTTTGATGATTATATGCTAACGGAAATACCCACTTCTGATTGGTCGAAATTGACGACACATGCGCTGGGTCCTTAACAGAGACATCAAAACCAAGCTAACTGGGGGAAATCGGCATTGCATGCAAATATATGCAAGTCTGGGGCATTTTTATATTGCAAGTAAGGTGAGTGATACGATTAATTCTAGCAATTAAAATTTAAATTTGGAACTTTAATGTTGGTTGCTTCGTGAAATATCATATCAATGACCGATCGTGTATTGTGAAAAATTTAGCACAAGTGTAATTATCAAATTGTATATGGTAGCAGTTGTGTAAAAAAAGACTTGATATATGAACCGATTCATTTCAATTTTTATAAATAAAAACCAAGGTGTGTTCCCGCTCGAGAACGGGTCGTTTGGTTTAAGCTGTCTTTTTTGTTGTGTTCATTTTCACCCAAGGAAAGTTTATACGGCGAGAAAAATTAGAAATGTGAAAAAATATTAGAAAAAGTGATTTCCATATGCCCTACATATAGTATTAGGTGTTGTTAGTCCAATTAAAATTCTCATTGGGATTTCAAATATGTTTTGTCTATATTAAAGTAACATGTTTTTACTGATGAGAAAAATTGATAATTGTGTTCGGTATTGTTAATTATCTTAAATTACATTGGCGAGTTTTTTTTATCTTTAGTTCATTTCATTTCATTTATTCATTCATAGATACTTGCAGAGTAAGGACTTCTCCTTTTTAAATTCTGCAATTGGATTCAATACGACCACATACATAACACAGGAGGCGTCTCGTCCAGGATCACAGAGGGCGGTTTTCATCATTTCTCGTTCCAGTTCGGTATCTTTTATCTGATACCTACCATCCAACGTCTGTTTGCCATCTTTCTGTCATCATCACTCGGTAAACATTGGTGGAGTGAACAAACAATACCCAACAACCAAACAAAACGGCCATTTTCAGAGCCACCAAATCATTATCAAAGAGTTTAACTATATAATTCTTCAAAAATATCCAAAATCAACAGATAGCCCAACGGAATCCTACGTCAACTGTGCGGTCGTGTCTCGGACACAACCCTCCTGTGACTTTTTGATATTGAATTCAATTTTTGAGTAGGATTATTTACAGTGCATATAAAATGGTATTTTTTCTAAATATTCCATTATTTTCCAACGACTTTGTCAAACATCATACTTCAATCAGACATCCGATTTAGATTGATCATATGATAATGAACATTGTGATTTTTGGTAGTTTCCATCATAAGTACCATGTTCAAAAATAAAAACGAAGGTCGGGTGAGCGGCCGGCTGATTTGGCGTAGAATTGATCCATTTTACCTACCAAAAATATGATACTCATCTACATTGCAACGGATTGTTAGTGAGTATTCAAATCGATTGGTGCAAAACTCTTGTAAATCCATCAAGAAATGACTGAGCAACAACATTCGACAATTTACGTTACGAGACCGATTTTTTTTTGTTTTTCAATGTTTGTACCTCCGATATGTTCTCGAAAGGCATAATCCTACGTCAAAAATAACGTTTTATTGTCAACACAGTGTTTCAGTTTATGTAGTACAATACATTACATGTGAAATAAAATAACACGGAATTCCAATGATCCTGTTAGCTGTATATCGAACCCGATGAAGTGACCCAATTACTCGTATCGTTATTGGGCATAACCCGAATGCTGAACACCAGCCAGATTGGAACCGAAAACCACAAGGGCACCCGGGGATGATGATGGTAATTAGGTTTTAATTAGTTATTCTTTTCGGGCGGAAAATTATTTTTCGCTTAATTGGTAATTATGGAGCCAATTGACACCGTCCGCCAGCTGGCGAAAGTGTGTGCACCGTTCCGAGCATATTGTCCGTCGTCATGGAAGATTGATTATATTCCGATGGACAATTGATAAATGATGGACATATGGACAAGGGTTTGGGAAATAGTTTATTTTCCGCCCTAGGAGTTGGGCCAACGGGAGAGTTCATTTCGCATCTCGTTCGTCCCTTATCTTAACGACTCGCCTATTGCACATTTGAATTTCCGTACCCTCCGCATCAGAGTACGAGAATCAATCGCAAACATTCCATTAGTAGTCCAATCGAAAAGCACGGTGCGATGGCTGTATCCAGCATCGCGAAACGACTCAAAGTGTATTACGTAAACCTTAACAGCTTCCCACCGACGGAGCGGAAAATCTTTCACGTTCATTGTGGGTAGCGCCAGAGTGATGAGACTGGAAGGGGCTGCTGCCTGTTAGGTACCAGCTAGATGGATGCTTTCTATGCCCCGATAAAAGCATTTTTCGAACTCACTTTCAATTTCGCACCACTCTGGGCTGTATCCTGTCAAAAAGTTGAAGCTTTTAGGTTGCCGAAATCTTGTTTTCTCCATGTCACGCATGAATGTTTTACATCAATTGATTGATAGGAGCAGTATTTGCCGTGTTACGATATGAATGCTGCAGGAGTCGGTTGTTTTACATATTGTGATTGATTGCAATCTATGTCAACGCACGTAGAAGAGGGAAAAATCCCCAAAATATGTTAACCATCTATATTTTTATCATTCTATCATATATGGAAAGTCGTTACACTTTTTTCGTTTTCAAAAGTTATCTGAATGGGCTCGGAAATATCCCAAAAGCTCCACCTCTACTCCCTCAACATATTATACTCAAGGGATTTATTAAAATCCAAAAGGTTTAAACGATCATCGTAGTCCGGGAGGTTCTGAGGGTTATTCCAGACTAGTTGACGTGAAGCGAAACATACACATGATGTTTTCGATGTATGTACCTCCTACGGAAGTATAGAAAATATAGAGCTTTGACGCAATGTATTTCGGTGAAATATTTGGTGATACACGGGAACAAACCAAGAACTTTGGATGCTTTGGAAACAGCGTTTGGAACAAGTTCTTAGTGAATTTAGTAGACGCCTAGGTATTCAACGTTTGTAGTTCTATTAGCACAGATTCAAAAACTCGTTTTCGAACTCTATCGAGGATCGTTTGTCGTTCAATGCAGACGTGTTTGTCAGTCGCTTCGTGTTTGTTTTTATTTCATTCGAGATGTTGGTGATGCATAAAAAATACTGTTCCTCTTACAGTTTGAGCGTTTTTTTGCGAGATTTTGTGAAATCCCTTTAAATAGCTTGTTTTGCCATTAAAATTCTAGTTGTGCAAAAATATGTGGAGTTTTGTTTGTTTGACGTGTTGACAAGTTGCCTTCGTCTGTTTTATTGTCATTATTTTGTTTGCCGCAAATGTTTTTGCGCTGTTGGAGTTAAGGTATAAAGTGTTCGCGAAATTCAAACAGAATGAAGAAAGAAAACAGTGTGCTAAAAGCATATTTTCTGATTGCTATACGTTCATAGAAATATGGCTTCTAAGTGATGA
Organism: Toxorhynchites rutilus septentrionalis; assembly: GCF_029784135.1. NCBI lineage: Eukaryota > Metazoa > Arthropoda > Insecta > Diptera > Culicidae > Toxorhynchites > Toxorhynchites rutilus. The sequence goes on along the minus strand of NC_073746.1, from coordinate 301,473,388 downwards.
AAAATGTAGTTGATGACGCCATATTTTCGAACGGGTACATCACCTATCTCTTCTCTGTTGCCAGTTTTCATATATATGAGCGAAAAGGACTGTGAAAGTGAAAGTGAGCGCAGGATAGCCAAAAAGAAATTATTTAATATTGTAGAACAAATTCGAGGAACATTTGCCGCCTATTACATGTTCTCACCCAAAAAAAAAAACATTGCTGGTATAATGGATGGTCGGATCGCAAGAATGCGAGAGACAAGATGCATTGTTCATATTCTCTCCATATGATTTCGTTATATTTTGGGCCTGATTCTCGAATACACTTCGAATACACTTCACGGTGGAAACGGAATGAAATGTTTCCGCGATGACAACGGTACGGTGTTGATATCTGGATACAAGATTAGTTTCCCACTAAACCAATCATTATAATATCAAATTATCTTCAGATAAAATTTTTGTATGAGATTATTCTATCACATGAAGGAAACAAAGTTTTCCACTCACATTGAATACCAGTTTGATACGAAGAAGTTAATTTTCATGAATGATTTTTTATTTGAAAAGTGCTCATTCTGCCTGAAAACTCATTATTATCTTCGACACTTCACTAACTCGTAAAACGTAATTCAATGGCGTGCAGTTTATTTCGTTTCCACCGTGAAGTGTATTCGAGAATCAGGCCCTTTGTGTTGTGCGTGGCAGTGTATTGTCTACCATTTCGTTTGATGTTTCGTATGTTAGTATCATTAAAAGTGAAAAAGAAAGGGATTGTGAAAACTGTATCGTCTTGTTGCACTCGTTCGTGGTATTGTGCTCTCTGTCTGACGCGTATTTACAGATCTATTTTTCGTCGTAGTGTCACAATCAAAGGAATCATTAACATGGATAAGCTCAAGGCACCTCTATATATACCAGGTGAAACAATCATATGAAATGCACTTTCAGCCATATTGGAATTGTTGTCGGTATTGTTTACAAACAGCATCAGAACGCTGCCGGCGGCTCTCTACAAACTGCTACGACGCTTATTCGATGGATGTCTACTATGTTCGGCTTATGTGAATTTATATTAAAAAGGAAGGAATGATTTTGTAGAATTTCATTCTCATCCAGTTCATCCACTACTCTCGCATGTGAAAATACAAAAATGGCGTATCCTAGCAATAACAAAACAAACAACCCCCGCTCCACAAACAGTAATCCCCTTCTCATTGAAGTGATGATGTTGCTTCACCTGTTATACATTTATACAAGCGCCTTGGATAAGCTGAGCGTGCAGTGGTGGCGTCAGATAAGTTTGATTTTTTGACGTAGGATTACGTATTTCGGGAACATATTGGGTTACAAATTGAAAATCGAAAATCGAGTGCATCGTGAAAATTGTCTAATTTCAAACGCTCATTGCTCAGTCATTTCTTGATGGATTAATGAAATTTTTGCGTCAATAGATTTCGGCACTCCATAACAATTTTTTTGTTTTGAAGAAAATAATATATGTCATGAAACTAACTATCGAACAATTGAAAAATCTCAGCCCCTATCCTAACGGAAATACCCACTTCTGATTGGTCGAAATTGACGACACATGCAGCGGGTCCCTAACAGAGACATCAAAACCAAGCTGCTGGAAATCGACATTGAAAATACATGAAAGCAGGGGGTAGTGATCTTCGATTTATGAAATTAATCGTTCATCAGCTAATCGAATACTCTTCAGCAGTTTGATATTCGATACGATTAATCGCCCCAAATAATCGATCAATCGATTAATCGTCACACTGAGAGGAATAATTAGTAATTAGACTAATATTTCTCATTTGCTAGAAAGCCATCTAGATTCAAAAAAGTGTCCATTCCGCCTGATAATCAATTATTATCTTTTACGCTAAACTCGTAAACGAAGCTCAATTCGCATTGACGGCATTGAGCTTCCTCGACGAGTTCAGGGGAGCGTCAAAGATAATAATTGAAGTTCAGGGTGGAACTGCAGCGGCCGTACGTTTTTTTCTCTGGATCGATTAATCGACGAAAATTATTCGTTCGTTTCGATTATTGGTTGCGCAGTATTCGTTCGATTAATAATCGATTTCCTTAGGAAGTATTCGATTAATCGATTAATCGAACGATTATCGGGAATCACTAGTAGGGGGGACTTTTGTTCCTACCACAATGTGTTCCCTAACAGAGACATTAAAACCAAATCATTATCAAAGAGTTTAACGATGTAATTCTTCAAACATATCTGAAATCAACAGATAGCCTAACGGAATCCTACGTCAACTATGCGGTCGTGTCTCGGACACAACCCTCCTGTGACTTTTTCATACGCGCATTATTTAAATTCTTTGATTGTTTAATTTTTAATTCTTGAAACCTTCGATTCTATAATTCTTTCATTCTTTAATTTTTTTTTTTGGCGTGGGACTACGTCTAACCGGAGAATATGGGAGGTGAAATGAAACCCAAAACACAGAACATGCAGGAAAAAATGAAAGATTCCGAATGCTTATAACTCGAACATTTCTTACTGGATCGGAAAGATGTTTGCATCAATTGATAAGGAATATTTCTACGCATCTATCGCAAATCATAAAATTATATTTTTCATTAGATAAACAATTGAATAACTGTGAAATGTTAAGCGTTATGTAAACGCCCTAACTGCCTCGTTTTGATTGGCCCGATTTACGGGTTCCCCAACACAGCCATCATAATCAAGCAGCCTTGGAGAAATCGGCATTACAAATACATGGAAGTATGGGAACTTTTGTTCTCACCGAAATGTGCTTCCTAACACAGACTCCAAAACCAAGCAGTGTTGGAGAAATCGACATTGCAAATACATGAAGGTCGGGGGTATTTTTGTTCCGACTGAAATGTATTTCCCCAACACAGACTTCAGAACCATGGTGTCTGGGGAAATCGGCTTCGAAAATAAATGCAAACTGCGAGTACTTCTATACTCGCTTATCTCTGTGCAGACTAGAATATTGTTGATTCATGCAAGGCGGGGATACTTCTGCACCCGTATGTTTTTTTTTGCACTCCGAAAAGTGTTTTCCTAACACAGATTACAAAAGCGGGAACGAACACAACGCTTTGGCTCGGTTATTCAAGATTATATTGAAGGATATGCCTTCATATCTTCTGCTCTCTGAATTTCTACGCATACCATTTGATGATTAGACAAAATGTTGATAACCATTTACTGCGATAACGTCTGTTGATAAAACAAATATGCGCTCGACGTACATGTCAAAATCGAAACTGAGTGCCTGAAGTTCATCAAATCAAGCAAATTCGCGGTTCGAGAAGTACGTACACTTGAGAGATGAAAACATCAGCGGGAAATGTAGAATAAAATAATCGTTTGATAATTCTTCCGTTCACATATTTTGTACAAATATACACCAAACGTAGAAGGGCTATTATTAAATTCACTTGTAATGAAGAACATAATCTATTACAAAGCAAATATATTGAATTCAATTGAATTCGGAAATTGTTTCAATCAATCAACAATTCAATCAATACAAACAAATGAATGCTAAGCTGAGGTAATCCCACGTAAAACTTTCGGTTATATCATAGATATAACCCACCCATTTTTTTAATTTTTTTATTTTTAATTCTTCGATTCTTCATTTTTTAAATTCCTTCAATATTAAATTATTTTATTTTATTCTTGAAATCTTTAATTCCTTACCGCCATCGTGATTGTAGTTCGATAAAGATTAGCAGGATTAATAATATTTCGTTATTAATCCAGTCAGATTATTTTATAAAAAAAATCTCGGTTACCTTATCGGGTTTCCCAGGAATAATTTTCTAAGTTCCCTCGGTTACCTTCTTAGGTTTCCAAAATATAATTACCATCCGCCTTTACGATTGGAATTCTATAAAAAAAAGTACGCCCAATGAATAACTGAATATATCGCCAAATCGATTAGTTTTTCTTTTTTTAGGATTGAATAAAAATATATAGATCGGAGTTTTTAAAGGAGTTTTTTATGACCTTCTCAGGTCAGGAAAAATATCTATGTACTACGCACAATGAATAACGAAGTGCATGACCGGTTCGATGAGAATGTATACTTTCTTCAAATTTTATTTCGCCGAATAGTTGAGAGTTCACGTTTTTAGAATCACATCACTTACCGCAGTGAATCCTGATTTTTCTTAACCATTCCCACTAACAACTATCCCTTCCATGCGTTTAGGGAACCACGCTAAAGAGGCGACCCTTCTGGCCTTCGGGCGGCGAATATCATACTAACATTCCTTCCCTTCCCCTGGTGACTGTAAGGACGTGGCCGGCGTCGTTATTGACCATTTAAAGCTCGAATCACCGAAAATTGCACAACGAGAATAATTTGCTAGTCCCAAGCGTCATTATGTGTGTTCTTTGTGCAATTTGGTTGTTTCAGGTCAATCACGGAGAGCAACTACGAATTGTACACACATCTGCGACCAAGTTTGATCAAACATGAATTAATAATCATTATTCGATATCACTTTGACTCGGGACATACAGTAGTAAGCGAAGCCGTCCGAATGATACGCAATTGTTATGGGTCAGAAGTTACATGAACTTACAGCGGTCAGGCCGTCCACCTGTTATCGAAAATGTTGAGCAGGTCCGGGATGACGTTGGGCATAATTCAAGGCGTTCAATGAGGTTTTTGGCCCAAAGATGTCGGTGTTCATCTTCTAGTATGGCTAGAACGCTTCATTCCCTTGGTTGCGAATCTCCCAGGATGGAATATCATTTAAGGTAGACGCGATTATATCACAGAGACGGGCAGAGCTATCTTCAGTTATGTTGAAGAGAACCGGGCGTGATAATCAGTGTTCCAGCCAGAGGACTTCACTGGATAAAAAGTGGTATGTCATCGGAATCTATTCCTAGAAGAAGGTTCGCAACTACCGTTCCTTCATGTTATGCCATTTTGAAAGAGTCATGTCGTGATCCACTGGGAGCTTAGCGTAGTGACCAAGAAGATAGGCAGATCACAATATTTCTGAATGGACACCAAAGGATCTAGATGCTAAAATAGATATAAGAGTAGACAATACCGTTCGGATAAAAGGGCACTGATAGTCTGCCTTCTATGAGTTATACTCCTCTTTTCATGTGTAAGACGGGCAATACCCTCCGTATGAGAGGCGCTAGAATGTGAAAATGGTGGTATTCCAACCATTGTTCCGCCACGTATCACGTATGGCTACTTTACACTTTCGTGTGAGATGTTCTGAAATGTAAAGAGGGTTGTATGCCTCATGTGAAAATGAGCCATTTAGTTCGAGTTCACCGTTGGTCGCTCTTCGCTTGTGCGGTGGAAACCAGGAAAAGCACTGTTTCATCAGCCTGTGTATGAGGTGTACGATAGAGATCATGATGGGATATGTGGCGGAACAACGTCTCGTCAGCCTGCATGCGAGATGTGGTGTAATAGTCGTGCAGTTACTCCGTGTGTGCATATAAACGACACAGTGGATATATATAATAAAATATGAAATTTATAAGATAAGGTCAGGTACTACATGGGCTGAAAATTTCCGGGATTTTTAATGAAAACAATCGATTTTTGGACAAAGATGTACTTATTCCTCAACATAGTTTCCTTCGAGGGCAATACACTTGGTATATCGAGTTTCCAACATTTCGATTCCCTTTTTGCAGTACGAATAGTCAAAGTTTTCAAAATATGCTCCAGTTTCTGCGATGACTTCCCAGTTCGATGTGAACTTCATTCCCTGGAGCCACCACTTGAGTTTTAGAAGAATATAATAGTGGGTGGGGGCCAAGTCTTGAGAATATGGTGGATAAGCGATTAATTGGAATCTTAAAGGGTTCAACTTGGTCAACGCTTTTAAGGACGTATGCGACGGTGTGTTGTCGTGATGGTATAGAACTTTTATCTTGGCCATATAGGGCAATTTTTTCTTTATTTCGTCGTCCAGTTCAATAACGCTGCATAAAACTCTTCGGTAATTTAATTTCCCTTCTGCAGGTAATCGATGAAGATTATGCCATGCGCATCCAAAAAAACGGAGGCTTAAACCTTCCCGGCCGACCGTTGGACTTTTGTCCGCTTTGGCCGGCGTTCGTGGCTTGTCAGCCACTTTGCAGACTGCCTATTGGACTCAGAAGTGTGGTAATGGATCCACGTTTCATCCATTGTCACAAAACGTCGAAAGTAGCCCACTCGATTACGCTTCAACGACGCCAAACCGGCGTTAAACCATCAACGCGCCGCTATTTTCGGTCGATGGTCAGCAAACGCGGCACCCATCGCGCGGATAGCTTTTTCATGTCCAAAATGCCGTGCAAAATGTATCCCACTCGTTCTTTTGAAATGCCTACCGCCTCAGCTAACTCACGTAACTTCACTTTACGATCGTTCAAAACGATTCGATGCACTTGTTTTACGATCTTTGGATTCGTAGCTTCTTTTGACCCTCCAGAGCGAGGTGCATCTGCGGTGCTTGTACGGCTCATTTTAAATTCAATACACCACCGATGAGCCGTTGTTCTCGAAGAAGTAGAAGTGGAATAACGTTTCATCAACTACTGCATTGATTTTTGGGAGTTTTTTTCCATTAAAAAAACAATGTTTGATCAAAATACGATACCGTTCTGAATCATATTTAGGACACTTTGTTCTAATATCTTGAAATGCTTAATGCACTGATGATATAACTATAAAATTAATATCACAATTGCTTCTTTAGAGTAATCCCTTGGTTTCACTATCATTTCATATGAGAACTACATTTCAATTATAACATAATCGTCAAAAATCTATCAACACTACTCACTATCGTTTGTGTTTGACGTTTGCTTAGCGTGAGCACGTAGAATTTACCCGTTCATCAATATTTAAATTTCTCCCGTGTTTCATCAGTTCTCATCATCGTTAACAGTTTACTTTGATTGCTTGGTAAGTGTTCCGCAGTTGACTATGTTAGAGGCGAATGAACTGCAAAAGTTTAAAGCCTCTTAAAAACAAAGAAAGAAGAAGAAGTTGACTATAAAATATAATCAAGTGTAATGTAATTTTCGTTCAAAAAATTACAAAATAAAGTGTCCTAAATTTGAATTCAATCTGTCCGAAATTTGATTTAGTGTCCGAAGTTTGATTTATATTTGCTTCATTTGAAAAGCATTTTATTTGACAATTTTTTTATTTTTTCTATCAAATAGGTATCAAAGTAGGAAGCTTAAAAGCATATTGAACTAATTTATTAAAAATATCAACCAAATAATACCTGTGCATAAAGATTAGACCTGTCTTCTGCATCATATGCCTTAAGCGTCCGAAATATGATTGAGAACGGTATTCTTCCTTTTCCATTTTCTATACGAATGCTCAGGTAGTGACACTACATATGCTAGTGACAGATTTTCGCGATATGTATTTGAATTCGCCGTGAGCTTAACCCTTTCATTACGGCAGTGTGCTCCGCCAAAGTGCTAACCCTATACGAAGCACTGCGCCGAAAAGTATGCACATCGCGCTGGTGTGATCGAAGAGCAGTATGAATTTCATGTCGTCTAAAGACGACGCTCATAGGATGTCTTCGTAGCCACTTGGTTACGCGTTCGCTTACTAAGCGATCGATCGTGAGTTCAAACTCAGGGCCCTCAATTGACCATCTTTGTGTTGTTATAGAATAACTACGTCCACGCAACCATCATCAGCGATGGAAATCGATCCACGGTGGAACAAAGATCGATTCATCCATACAACTGCTCTGCTCTGCAAGAAACATCGGGCTGCTGTTCTATAAATAACTCAACAATGATCAATATCAACTGTCTCCGCTCATTCAGCTCGCCCAGTCCGAAGACATCGGTCGCAAATTTGTTCGCGTCTATCATATAGTGGAGATTATACCGTTATCAGTGGCTGGTGAAGTTATTTCGCCCTAACGGGGTTCTCTTTATTGCGCGAGTGAGAAGAGCAGCAATCACAACCAGCGTGAGGAAGAAGTTCTCCACCGCGGGCGCGGTGCGTGTGCCGTATCATCGCTGTGTGTGCTTTATCATCGTCATCGATTCCATCATCGTGTGGTGGTGCGATTTACCGTTGCAGCTGTACCGAGCGATTGCCACGCGGTTCGATTGGGACACCGTTTCATTTCATTCGCATTGGTGTGCGATTTAGGTATAATATATATATTAGGTTTAGGAAGATAGAAGAATTCAAAATTATATTATTTCATATCTGCCGTAATGGCAGAAGGTCAAGTTGAAATGGAGATTGAAACTACTGTTTCCTCCTCACTAGCTACAACGGGGGCTGGGAAGTCGCTCAAACGCGTTCCCCCCTCAGAAGATGTCTCTTCAGAGAAAGAGTTAATTAACCTCAACAAGCCCCCCTCAAGAAAATTGGCAAACTTTTCCTCTTCGCCCTCTCCATCTCCCGCTTCCGTTCAACTCCCGAACTTACCTCCCAGTCCTACTGATCCCGCTCCCGCTCAACAATCGACCTCGTCCTCCCCCTCAGTTGTTTCCTCTCCTCGTGTCAAGGTCTATCCAGACGATGCACTTGGAGCTGGTCCATGGGTTGTTTTTTTCCGGCCCAAACCTAAAGGAAAATCTATTAATGTCATTCAGGTTTCGAAAGATCTGGCAAGATTTTATTCCTCCGTGGTCGAAATCTCTAAGGTTAGGCCGAACAAACTGCGTGTTGTCGTGAGTGATCGGAAACACGTAAATGCAATTGTGATCGACGAGAGGTTCACCCTAGAGTATCGTGTCTACGTGCCCTCCCATGACGTAGAAATCTCGGGGGTGGTAACTGAAACGGGTCTGACGTGCCAATTGATAAAAGAAGGAGTTGGTAAATTCAAAAGACTCCCTTTGGTGGGCGTTAAAATTTTGGACAGTCGCCAACTAGGTAAAGTATCCCAAGAAGAGGGAAAAACGAAATTCACGCCGTCAGACTCGTTTCGAGTAACTTTTGCTGGTTCGGCCCTCCCTGACTACGTCATGGTGGACAAATTGAGACTGCCTGTGCGACTCTTCGTGCCAAAGCCCATGACTTGCAACAAATGCAAGTCAGTTGGTCACACTTCAGATTATTGTGCCAACAAGGAGCGCTGTGCAACTTGCGGAGGGCAACATGTGGGAGAATCCTGCAGTGCGACTGAGCATAAGTGTCCATATTGCGGGGGATCCCCACACGTGCTCTCAGCTTGTGAAACTTACAAGAGTCGCTGGGAGAAACAGAAGCGCTCTTTGAAGGAACGCTCAAAACGCACTTTTGCGGATATTTTAAAGGGCGCTTCTCCACTTGCCCAACAACAATCAATCAACACTCAAAATGTCTTCGCCACGTTGCCCGTTGACGAAATGGAAGCGGACACAGCTAACGGGGGCACACCGTTCATTTTCCAAGGGAATCCCCGGCGCAAAAATGTGACCACTCCCAAAGTTCAAGGACAAGCCCCACCGGTTATACCCCCTGTTAGCATGTCTAAAAAATCGAATGCAGCGGACAAGCAAAATCAGGTTCCTCCTGGTTTCCGTGGGAATGGTTCACCTTTGAACGGCCCAGCACTCGAGGGGACATCAAAAACCCCAACTGTCCCTGTTTTTCCGTCTAGTTCAACTTCCCAATCGGGATTTATAAAGTTGACTGACCTTGTGGATCAAATCTTCACGTGTTTTATCGTTTCCGACTCCATCAGAACCATTGTCATCTCAATGCTTCCAGTGTTAAAGACAATTTTGCAGCAATTGATGCAAACATGGCCCCTTCTTGCAATGATTATCTCTCTTGATGTCTAATTTAAATAGAGAGGTCGGAGATATCACTGTTTTACAGTGGAATTGTCGTAGTCTTATCCCTAAATTGGATACTTTCAAATTTCTAATTCATAAATTCAATTGTGATGTTTTTGCTCTGTCCGAAACCTGGCTCTCTTCTCAAAATGATCTCTCTTTCCACGATTTTAATATTATACGCTTGGACCGTGATGATAGATACGGAGGGGTGCTTTTGGGGATCAATAAGTGCCACTCATTTTTTAGAATTGACCTTCCACCTATTGGAGGGATCGAAGCTGTTGCTTGTCATGCAAACATCAGAGGAAAACACCTCTGTATTGTCAGCTTGTATTGGCCTCCTAAAGCTGCGGTTAGCCGCAAACAACTTGATGACATGTGCTCACTCCTTCCTGAGCCACGATTGATCTTGGGAGACTTCAACTCTCACGGAACTGCCTGGGGGGAACAGTACGACGACAATCGTTCATCGTTGATATATGACCTTTGTAACAGCTTCAATATGACCGTTTTGAATACTGGGGAAACAACACGTGTACCTAAACCTCCTGCTAACCCAAGTGCTCTTGACCTCTCGCTTTGCTCGAATTCACTATCGTTAGATTGCAAGTGGAATGTAATCCAGGACCCCAACGGTAGTGATCACTTGCCAATCAAAATTTCCATCTCCATTGGGTCGAATTCTTCTGAATCTATAAACATGGCATATGACCTCACAAGACACATTGACTGGAAAAAATATGCGGACGCGATTGATCTAGCCATCAATTTCAGAGATGGTTTGCCTCCATTGGAGGAGTATAACTTCATTTCTCGTTTGATCTATGACAGCGCGGTTCGCGCTCAAACGAAACCCATCCCAGGCTCCACTATTCGTCGAAGGCCTCCCAATCCATGGTGGGATAGCCAATGTTCCAAGCTTTATCAGGATAAATCGAACGCATTTAAAGCTTTTCGAAAACGTGGAACCATTGAGAATTTTCAAACGTATTTGGACCTTGAAAATCAATTTAAAAACTTGATCAAAGGGAAAAAGTGTGCTTATTGGCGAACTTTCGTGGGAGGTTTGTCACGAGAAACGTCAATGAAAAAATTATGGAAAGTGGCTCGAAACATGAGAAATCGCTCTTCATCGAATGAAAGCGAAGAATATTCACATCGATGGATTTTTAAATTTGCACGGAAAGTCTGTCCCGATTCCGTTCCTGTGCAAAAAATTGTTCGAGATATACCACAAGATAGGTGCGATCTTGATTCCGAGTTTTCGATGGTAGAATTCTCTCTTGCTCTCCTTTCTTGTAACAATTCGGCTCCAGGAACAGATAGAATTAAGTTCAACTTGCTGAAAAACCTCCCTGATGTGGCGAAACATCGCTTGTTGAATTTATTCAATCGGTTTCTGGAGCATAATGTTGTTCCAGATGATTGGAGACAAGTGCGAATTATAGCTATTCAAAAACCCGGAAAACCCGCGTCCGACTTCCATTCGTACCGCCCAATAGCAATGCTGTCTTGTATACGGAAATTGTTGGAGAAAATGATCTTGTTTCGCCTTGATCGTTGGGTTGAAACGAATGGCTTACTCTCAGATACACAATATGGGTTCCGCAGGGGCAAGGGGACGAATGATTGTCTTGCGTTGCTTTCTTCAGAAATTGAAATGGCTTACGCCGAAAAAAAACAAATGGCTTCAGTATTCTTGGACATAAAGGGGGCCTTTGATTCTGTTTCAATAGAGGTTTTGTCAGAAAAATTACACTCTCGGGGTCTACCGCCTCTATTGAATAATATGTTATATAACTTGCTTTGTGAGAAACATTTGAATTTTTCTCATGGAGATTCGGCAGTAAGTCGGGTCTCTTACATGGACCTCCCTCAGGGCTCATGTTTAAGCCCCCTTTTGTACAACTTCTATGTAAGCGACATTGACAATTGCCTTACACAAAATTGCAGCTTAAGACAACTTGCAGATGATGGAGTAGTGTCTGTCGTAGGATCAAAAGAATCCGACCTGCAAGAACCCTTACAAGATACATTGAACAATTTTTCAACCTGGGCCATTGGGCTAGGGATCGAATTCTCCACGGAGAAAACAGAGATGGTGTTTTTTTCTAGGAAGCATAGACCAGCAAAACCAAAGCTTCAACTTTTGGGTAAACCAATCACTCATGCTATGTCATTCAAGTATCTTGGGGTCTGGTTCAACTCCAAATGTACTTGGGGGGCCCATATTAGGTATCTGAGTAAAAAATGCCAACAAAGAATAAACTTTCTCCGTACAATTACCGGCACCTGGTGGGGAGCCCATCCAGAAGATCTTATAATGTTGTATCGAACAACTATTCTCTCAGTGATGGAGTATGGCAGTTTCTGTTTTCAATCAGCTGCCAAAACACACCTCATTAAACTCGAGCGAATTCAGTATCTTTGTCTCCGTATCGCGTTGGGATGTATGCCCTCAACGCATACCATGAGTCTCGAGGTTTTGGCAGGCCTACTCCCACTAAAAGATCGCTTCAATTTATTATCTCTTCGGTTCCTCATCCGGTGTAAGGTTATGAACCCATTGGTGATCGGAAATTTTGAGCAGCTGATCGGGCTAAATTTTCATTCTGGATTCATGACTTCATATCATGAATTCATCTCCATGCAGGTTGATTCTTCTTCGTATATTCCCAACCGTGTTTGTTTTCCTGACTACATCAATTCCTCTGTACATTTTGATCTGTTCATGAAGGAGAAAATCCATGGAATTCCAGATTATCATCGATCGGGGATCGTTCCTACGATCTTCAATGCAAAATATGGGCGTATCAATTGTGATAATATGTACTTTACTGATGGGTCCTCTATGAATGAGTCCACAGGATTTGGAGTGTTCAACGAATTGTTTAGCACCTCCCACAGTCTTCAGAATCCTTGCTCAGTGTATATTGCTGAATTGGCAGCAATACACTGGGCGCTGGACAGCGTCGCCTCACGACCTGTTGAACACTATTACATTGTAACGGATAGTCTTAGCTCTGTCGAAGCTATCCGTTCAGTGAGGCCGGAAAAGCACTCGCCGTACTTCCTTGAGAGAATACGAGAAATTTTGAGTGCTTTAACCAGACGCTGTTATGTCATTACCTTTGTCTGGGTCCCCTCACATTGCTCAATTCCGGGTAATGAGAGGGCTGACTCATTGGCAAAGGTAGGTGCAATTGAAGGCGATATTTATCAGCGCCAAATCGCCTTCAATGAATTTTATTCTTTAGTCCGTAAAAATACCATCGTTAAATGGCAACGTAAGTGGAACGAAGATGAATTGGGTCGGTGGCTTCACTCAATTATCCCTAAGGTTAGCCTCAAACCATGGTTCAAAAGTCTGGACTTGAGTCGGGACTTTATTCGCACCTTCTCTCGACTCATGTCCAATCACTGTTCGTTAGACGCGCTACTCTTTCGTTTTAATCTTGCCGATGGCAATATCTGTGCTTGTGGCCAAGGTTACCACGACATCGAACACGTTGTTTGGTCGTGCGAGGAGTATCTTGTTGCCAGATCGAATTTAGAAAACTCTCTTCGGGCTAGAGGAAGGCAGCCCAATGTGCCGGTGAGAGATGTGTTGGCTCGGTTAGACCTTGATTACATGTCCCAAATATATGTCTTCCTAAAAGCTATCGATCTTCGTGTGTGATTGTCCTTATATCCTTATATTTTCCTTTTCCTTTTCCTTCGCGAGAAATTAAATCCCTTCTTACTAACAATAGAATAAGGTGAAATGTAAATACATGTTAGATATAAGATAGGCTTAAGAATTGAGTATGATGAATGTGAGTGCGAATGTGAGTGTGAACATTGTCAACATATCCTTATATCCCTTCCTTTTCCTGAAAAAAATGTCACCCTTCTAAACTCGAGCAAACCGCGAGTAATCGGTTCTCTACTTCATTAACACTAGAATTAATGAAAAATGATTATATATACTTGTAACAATACAGATAGGAGTTCGGCTCCTTTAAACTTATGTAACTGAGCCTGTAAAAATAAACGATTTAATAAAAAAAAAAAAACTGTCTCCGCTGTCCGGTCTGCTGAACAATGGATGAACAGAAAGAATACCCTTACGCCTAAATGGCTACTACTGTGTAATTTACCATAATGTAATGGAACAGAAAACTTAACGCCTAAATGGCTACTACTAACTACTGTGTAATTCACAATTCATAGAAACATAAACATATGTACATGTACACGATTAAACCCGGCTCTGTTACAGCTAAATGCTAATGAGCCTAATAAATAAATGGGATAAAAAAAAGACGACGCTCGTCGCGCGGATGTCGTCTATAGACGACGCTCGTAACGAAAGGGTTAAGCGCTGAATCCAAGACTTCATTCATTTCCGATGCGAGTGGTTAATAAGGTTACTGTTTTATCATTTGTGGGAGGACACATCGGGATAGATTTAGGTTGGAATAGAATAATAAAATATGATATATTGATAATGTACTGTAACTTCTATATTTTCATTACTAGCAACAACAAATAACTTGAGTTGTATTTGAATGAGGTTACTAAATTAGCGGGAACTTTTTTCGCGTCAGTGCTTCTTGTTCATTTCGAATCATGCATCCGGACGAACCGCTCAAGTGTTGGGGGGAGTTGATTCTGGTACGGTATGTTGTTCTCGATGATTGCATTTGCGCTTAAACATCGGAGTGAGATATGGCGGCCCAAGGGTGTACTTATCAACGGATTCGTAGCGAGTAATTTTGATGGCCGGTGGTCATCCATGTTCGGTAGATCGATGTGGGCTCCATGGTCGACTAGGGTTTGAATGATTTCTCCACTCTGGTTGCATTCCAGGGAAGCGAGGTGTAGAGGTGTAGATTTTCTTCTATTCAGCGCGTTGACGTTAGCTCCACATTTCAGCAGTAGCTTCGTTACTTTTAAATTAGGGAACACACTGCTAGCTCCGACGGAATCTTCCTCTGTAAACAAATTCGAACTGCTGACGGATAGGTGCAGAAGCGTGTTGTTGCTTATGAAACTTCGTATGTCGTTTGGGGTCAACTTCAGAACTGAGTTTCTAATCAACTCATTTTCTACCTCGCATCTTGCCGTGCAAACTAGAATCCATATCAGATGTATTAGACATCGGACGATCTGATCGTAGTTTTTCTGTTGCTGTTGGGATGATTGTACCTCTATTAGATGGCGTTTCTGGATAATGTTTGATGACAAAATTCGAAACACAGTCAAAACTGTTTGGAATTGTGGTATTGTGGAATTGTGGCTCTGACCGTCCAACTCTTCCATCATCAGCATTACGATGGATTGTGCTGTTTCGTTGGTATCGGAGTGTAAAATGGAATGTTTTTGAATTCGAATCTGCAGCGCCAATAGCCACATATCCAAACACCGCTGGAAGCGGAAGGAATACTCGTACATTGAACCCTGCCGCATCAATCTTCGTAATGTTTCTTCGTGGTCTATTCCGAGAATTCTTTCACAAATTAGCAAACTCTGCATTCTGAGAGCGTCATCATTTGCAGCTATTTGCCCCAATGCGTTTCTTGTTGTGAACTCAATCGCGTTCTCGAATGCGCATCGTCGTGAAATTGGTGGTGTCTTCGGGATGTAGTTAATACCACTCGACCGAATGTAATGGGCTTTTCGCCAATATTGCAATGCTTTCTGCCTGTCGGAATCAACATCGATGCACGAGGATCCGAGAAGTTCATTAGCATCAGCCAATCTTTGGGGCGAATAGCTATTCAGATCCATGAGATAATCGGCAATTTCATCTGCCCCATGAATGCACGCAGACTGCAGAGCGTCATCACCGTCACAGTTTTTGACGAACGGATCGGCTCCGTATCGTAGCAGCAGACAAATTGACTCAAGGTTGCGTCGTTTAATAGCATAGTGCAGTGCGGCATTGTTGTGGAAGTCAGCTGCATTCACATCTGCTCCGTTGATGATCAGATCACACATTATTGGTACCGATTGAACCGCGTTCATAAGACAGGTTGTACCATCGTAGCTCGGCTTCCGTAAATCTGCTCCATGTCGAATCAAATAACGAACAATTGAACGTTGGCTTTTAAGGCATGCTATTTGCAGTGGTGTTGCACCGCCTTCAGAGGGTCCGTCAACATCGCATCCTAATCGGATGAGGCATTTCACGACCCTAATATTTCCTGTAGCGCAAGCGTTACCCAGTGGAGTGATATTCTGCATCCGATCATCCTCACACCGGTGATAATTCGTGTGGTCGCTGTTGGCATCGCACAAAGTTATCAAATATTCGATGATCTGGATGTTTCCTTGATTGCATGCGATGAAAAGCGCCGAACAGGATCCATCTGTTTGTTTTTCTGCAACTTTCTTACGGTCTAGTTGTGGTAGATTTTCAATCCGCCGCATAAGATCGCCGGACAAGAACCCACCATCACATTTTACTGCCTTGCATTCAGCGATCAATTCATCGCTTATCTGGTCTAAGGTTGTATCATGTTGGCTGGACATATTTGTTGAATGAATTAGTACTTTTCGAAAGATCGAAACAAATGTAGTTTTTCGCTAAAAGGTTTTGAAAACGCTTTGAATGATTCCAGCTAGAAATCAGATTGAACTTACTTCCAAATATTGAACTGTATATATAGTGCATCGAAATGGTTACCTAGAAACAAATCAATCGGAAGATATGTTACCTGTTGATGTAACTGAAGGTTACTTTTGTGAAAAACAAGCAATCATCTTATTGTACTTCTGAATTTTGTCTACCTGACCATTTAACACTAAAAATACCGACACATAATTCAGTCCCTCAAAAATCTCCAGACGTACTTGCTATAACTTTGAAAAGGGTTGAAATGGGCATATCTATAAACATGTAACATTTTGGTTGAAATGTCTCAAGCTTTCACTTTTCTTATGTTTTTGAGATGTTTCTGCTCTTGCTCAGTAAAATCTAATGTCTGCATATCGCCAAAGCAAGGATCGAATAATTGTTCACAGGGCAGTTGATAGTATTTCGGTGCTATGCCTGGTAGGAAAAATTAAGGTGTCGGTACGGGCACTTGGGATTGTCTCGGATTGGTTCTAAAACTCTTGAAATGTGATCGAATTTGGATCAACCGAAAGTCTATTTATTTCAATTCAAGTTCTTTTCTTCTCTCGGCTACTTATCACAAGACCTACGTGTACACTTTGATGGTTTATATTATACTTAACAATTCTGGTTTGTATATTGTGTGTTTCTGTATTGTATATATCTAAATTTAATGGTGTAAAGGGAGACCGTGACCGGAAAGAATCACGAAGGATGGTCCTATCTCTACGGAAACAACCGTAGAGAAAAAAGCTTAATGTCACAAAAGACTACTAGAAATATTCTAAGGCGGGAAAAACATCAATGCCACAAGGAAAAAAGCACATTTTTTATTATAACTTCATTTTTTATGATGAAATTTACTATGAGGGCAATGTAATGGGGGCGAAGTCTTCATCTAACGCGGATAAGAAACGGAGGCGACCTAGAGCCGCCGAGGTGACGCGATTCGAGTCGGCCGCTGATCCGCCGTCGGAAGGTTCGACCGAGATTTTGTATGCGTCAGACATACGTTGGGCATGCGTTTACCCGGTTATTTATTTATTTATTTGTTTATTTAAATCACCTTGTTTGTCTTTGAGCGCATGGCTCTTAGAGACTGTCTGAATATATATATGCCAACAGTTGCCCTATTGACCGCAGAGTTCTGTCCAAATGTCGTCGTATATCGTCTGAGGGATAGCAAACGATCTCTTCCTCTGGTGTTATATTGATGTTGTTCGGATAGCCGACTGAGAGTTATATTTGTATGAACAGTGCCATGTAGGATACGATGGATATGCATACAAGCTGCATGAATATACACATTTTTAACGGTCAGTATATCATGTTTCGAGTGGATGAACGCAGTTGAAGTCCTTCGATGATAACCAAACAAATTCTTGATCGCCTTATTCTGAATCGTTTGCAAGGGTTTCAGTGCTGTAATACTGGCAGTTCCCCATACTAGTATGCCGTACGTGAGGTGGCAATGGAATAAAGTGAAGTACAGGTACCGTTTCGTTTCTAGAGGTACGAGATCCGCAATTCTCCTGAAGATACCAGCAACTTGAGCAAGTTTAGAGCTCAGCTTACTAATGTGTTCATTCCATTTGATTTTTTCATCAAGTAATACACCTAGATATTTGAATGCATTAACCCTTTCGATGATGTTACCTCCGTAGCGAATCTCGATGTTGTTTGTTTCAGGAACGTTGAACAACATGTATTTCGTTTTCGAAATATTTACTGTAAGTTTATGCTGGTTCATCCACCTATGAAGCGCTATCTGGTCCTGGTTAATCAGCTGCTGGAGTTCATTACAGTTTGCTCCGGTGTAAATTAGCACGATGTCGTCAGCATACATAAACAAGATTCCATGAAGAGGTAGGTCTTTTAGGTTGTTGATGTAACAGTTGAACAACGTTGGTCCTAATGTGCTACCTTGAACAACTCCAAAGTCAATAGGATGCTGCGAACTACTGATACCTTTATCGTAAAGATATTGTTTACGATTGTCGAGAAAATCTCTGAACCACTTACAACTCTTTCCTTTCACTCCAAGCTCATTCAAACGACGGAGAAGAATTTTTCGATTACAGGTATCAAAAGCCTTGCTTAGATCAAGAAACACCGCCGCAACCTTTTCCTTCCGATCACATAGCGATTGGATTGTTGAAACGACATCGAATAAAGCAGCTTGTGTATTAGAACTCGGCCGAAATCCGTATTGCCGAGATGAGAGAAGACTGTGATTCTCAAGGTGTTCCATGAGCTGTTTGTTAATAGCTTTTTGAAGAATTTTGTCGACTACACAAGGAATTGAGATTGGCCTGAATTCTGAGATATTACTAGGGGTTGACGATTTCGGAATTGCAACCACTTTCGCTACTTTCAGTTCAGCTGGTATTCGAGCTTGTAGGATTGAGGAGTTAACTATGTCACATATGTTCGGCGACAGTTCTTCACAGAGTTCCTTGAGAATTGTTGACTGGATTCCATCATAGCCAGCTGATGCTGTTGCTGGGAGTGCATTAATAAACTCTTTTACATTTGATAGCCCAACAGTGGTGAAGTTGAGCGAAATATTGGTTTGTTCGCCGAATGGTCCCAGATCCACATATGGTATCTTCTTCGCTAGTTGCGCGCCAGCCCTGGCGAAGTAGTTGTTCGCATTTTCAAGCACACATAGTCTATCTTCTAAGGTATCACACTTTCCGGTAATTGCATCACAGTTTTTGATCGTACCTATAACTTGCTTTATAGTGTCCCAAGTTTTCGATACACTTCCCTTAGCTCGTTCAAACTTATTAGCATAGTATTGTTTCATTTTGCTTCGCTTCATGTATGTCACTTTTCTACACCAGTCATAATATACGTTTCGGACGAAGTTATCGGATCTATTTTTGCGATGTTTTGCATACCAGTAATTTTTGGCCCGTATACACACCACTACTTCGTAATCCATCCACGGTTTCGAATGTCTGCGAGTTACTGTTGACACTAGTATGCGTTTCGATGAATTTCCCTGTGCTTGTTGAAATCTTGAGATGAACGAAGTGTAGTTAGTTTCCACACCGACACTACGGCTCGTCACTATAGGGTGCTGTAGCAGGATCTCACGGAAACTGTTAATGTTAGTTTTTGGGTAAACTTCTCGCATTTGTGGCAGGCTAGTTATCTTGTAGTCGGCTTCAACGAAGATAGCATCGTGGTCGAATAAACTGTACTGCAGATGTTGTACTGTTGTGTGGATTGCTGTGTTGTTAGTAGATATGTGATCCAGACACGCTTCATATCGGGTCGGAGTAGTGTCGCAGAAGTTAAATCCATTTGAGTGAACCGTAGTCGTATATTTCTGCACGGTAGTGTTAGTTCGCAACAAATCGATGTTGAAATCTCCGCATAAGATCATGGTGTATTTTCCTCGTCGAGTGAGAAATTCATCTAGCAATTCTATGAATCCATCCACAGCGGTGGCAAGTGTTTGGGGTGGCCTATATACACAGGTCAAAACAATCTTTTGTGGATATCCAATTTCCACAGCAACAATACTGTTGTATTCGTCGCAATACGATTCCACAAGTTTGGCATTGATATCTTTGTGAACGAATATTGCTGAACCTCCTCCTCGCCTTGATGATCGCGAAGCGAAGAAGCAATTGTAGTTTAGAAGTGACATGGATGATTCGACATCACCTCGGGACCATGTTTCTGTTATCAGAAGAACATCCATTCGGCATGGGGCATCATCCAGTAGTACTTCTAGCTCGGTAAGTTTATCTCGTAGACTTCTAGCGTTGAAGTAGAACAGTTTGAGACTATTCGTTTTGTTGATTTTGAGAGATTTAATAGTGGTTAATGATCGTGTGTTCGATTGAGACGGTAGTTGAAGGTTCTGATCATTTGATGTATTCATTCAGGGCGTCACACGATAAGACTTCTCTGACTCTACCTTTTTCGGTTTTCCGCACCAACAACCTACCGTCTCTGAACCAGGCAAACTTGATTTTACCATCACGTTTTAGATCTCTCGATAATTTGAACAAATACCGATTTCGCTTTGTCATCACCTCATTGATGTAAATGTTTACAACGCGTAAATTCCCGGTATTCATTTTCAACACAGCAGTAGTTAGGTCTCTCTTGCTCCTCTTTTTTGCAATTATATCGTCCCTTTTCTCCTTACTATGGAATCTAACCTGAATAGATGGAGGCAATTGAGATTTCGTGGACGCATAGGCAGGCGTCCGGAAGATCTCCTTGACTTCATCCTTTCGTAGTTCGACTCCAATCTCTCCGCAAATAGTATTTACAATTTTAAATAGATCTTCACCTTCCATGTCCGGAATGTTCGACATTTCCAGAGAATGGCTCAATTTTTCTTGCTTTTGTTTGTCGATTTCAATTTCACACCATTCTACTTTCTTTCGCAGCTCATCATTTTGTTCACGTAACTGTTGCTGCTCATCCATTAGGGTTTCAGTTGTGGTACGTAGTTCATTAAGTGCAACTTGGATATTGCGCACCTCCGATATCACTTCTTGCTGCCAGCCAATCAGTCTATCCAGCTTTGATTCAATCCTCCCAATTCCAATTTCCAGATTAGACGAATCAGCATCTCTTTCAGTATTGCGTGGTGTAGACAACAACGGTGGGTCAGCCATGTTGATCGTACTTCTTCTGCTCCTATTTCGGTTTTCCTTGCAAGGAATGCAAAACCAAAATTTATCAGGAACCGTCTGGATTTCCTGATATTCCGCATCAGATAACGATGTGCAGGCCTTGTGAAACCACTGTTTACACCTTCCGTCGCACTGTAAAGGCTTTCCGGTTCGCGAATTTCTATTTTTCTTGCACCTCGCACAGGGTTGACTTGATTGGTTCGCCATCTCGCATTTATGCGAGATCGTTGCGAAATATATATTTCATGGCAATTTGAAACTATTGTACCTTGATCTGAAGAAAATTCCATACTTATAGGAATTTTGATTTGGACATTAAGCTTTTTTCGGAAATGTTAGGATAATAAAAACATTGCCATGCGGTTTTTTCCGTGTGAGAATATTTCTAGTAGGTTTTTGTGACATTACATTACTTTTTATTTGTGGTTATTTCCGTTGCTCTTATTTGCTTCGCGATTTTTTTTCGGAAATCTCTTGCCACCGATTGAGACGATTTCAAGGAGTTCACTTCTCATAAATTAGGTTCGAGAAAGGATGCGAGCGGACGGGTAAGAAAATGACCCGTAGTCAATATTTTCAAATCGTTGAAGATCGCTGTGAGGTAACAGCTTCGATACTTCGATCGGATGGATTCACCAACTGTTAATGGATGCCTTGCAGAAATGATCATTAGATGCTTCCTATCCTCTGATATTCCCGCATTCCGCAGTCGGCCTACCCGTAATATTCCGTCTTCAACATAGGACAGGTATTTTTCTAAGCAAATCTCGAATCAACTAGATCTTCACTGGGTGCGGTGTCGACTTCAATCTAGAACACTTCAAACTGCGGTAGCTCTACTAATGTTGATGCAGCTTGTTCTAACTCCGATGTACACACGAAACACAATTTTTGATTCGATCGATTTTGTGGATGAAACATGGCAGTCAGCCGACTCTGTCCAAAGCCAAGATGGTTGTTTCAACCAGGAAGGTCCTGTTCACCAGTTTGAAGACTTTACCAGTTGATTTGCTTCCATACCATGGAACAAAGTATGGCCACTGGATTATCCATACCAAAAACGTTTGTAGAATATTCTTTTGAGGTGGACTTTAGTTTTTTCGCTGAATCATCGCCATTGCTATTGGCATCCCGTATCTGTCCCGTATTCTTAAGCCAAAACCAGTGTGAATCGCAACTGAATGAGGACAGTCTGGGAGAGTTTAACTGAGAGATTATCACAACCGCAGCTATGCCGAGCGCTTAGCCCTCGGTTAACCGATTGAAAAGCAGACTTTTTCTGATAGTTCGCACTGGTATGCGCTACTAAGTATTTTCCCATAATCATTATTATTTTTATCAACTGTGACATGTTGATAATAATTATCATTATTTTTATTATGTTATTAAAGTTAATCAAATTATTATTCAATATTATAGTATTGATTTCACCAAAACATGTGCGATGATAATGGTTGTTACGTCATTCAGTATGTTCTTTGTGCAATTTCACTGGTTCAAGTACATTACGGAAAGTTCCCACTTCAGTAGATATATCTTCCGAATATTAGTAACCTGCCTTAAAAATACCTCTTTAATAAATCCGCAAACATCGCTTCTCAACCCGCTAACCCTCCCGTTTTCACTGTCGAGCTAACATTCCTCATTTGTTGCTTTCCTTAGGCCAAAACTTAATGGAAGATTTCAGAAAGTCATACAGATCGTGAAAGATCAAGGTATAACTTTGTGACTGGAGACCAAATTGGACCAAACAAGTTGCGGGTTGTCGGAATTTGGAAGCACGCAAACCAGATTGCTGTTGACCAGTTGAATATCGCGTTTACATTCCCTCTCATGTCGTTGAAATAGAGGGTGTGATAACCGTAACGCTCCTGACGTAAACGTGTTAGACATTCAACAAAAAAAAACTGCCCTCGTTGACTGTCAAGTTCTTAAATTGCCACCTGCTAGGAACATTCTTCTCCTATGAAGAGAATAAAACTCTACCGTCCGAATTATTTTGAGTCAGCATTGCTGGTTCCGCTGACTATGGGATAGTAGAGAAATTGAGATTATCCGTGCGACTTTTTATGTGACACATACAAGAGTCACATCGCACAAGAGAGGGATAAACAGACGCGCTTTTCGAGAGAACGCTCTAAATGTACTTTCGCGGAAATTTTGAATGGCGCTTTTCCACTAGCTCAATAACCATAATAACCATTGACCACAAATAATATCTTCGCTTTGCTGCCAGTTGAGAAGATGATCGCGGACTCGGTTAACGAGGGTCCATCGTTTGTTTTCAAAGGGAATCGATGGCACATAACGTGACCACTTCCGAACTTGAAGAACAAGTCTCTTCGATTATACCACCTGTAAGCTTGCCAACAAAACAGAGCGCAGTGAAAATGCAAATTGAGTATACTCGGTCACCTTTGAACAATACAGCACTCGAAGGGACATAAACATCCAACTGTCCATGTATTATCGTCATTTACAACTTCCCAATCGGGATCTATAAAGTAGTCTGACATCGTGGATAAAGTCTTCATGTTTTTCAATGTTTCCGGATTTATTAGAACTATCATCTTTGCAAGGCTGCTGTCTTGCACTCTTGCAACATGTCCCGTCCATAGCACTTGTCTAGCCTTAGTGGCTCTCTGGATGTTGGGTTTGTCGTAGAGTTGCGCCAGTTTTTGATTCATCTTCCTTCTCACACTCCCGTTTTCCTGAACACCACCGTATGTTGTTCTGAGCATCCAACTTTAGAGGCCATTGTCTTGTCGAAGTATTCTGTGAGCGTGAAACGATTTAACTTTCCACAAGTCTACTTACTATTTATGATTTTTATCCCCTGTTTTGTTCCTTGTCTACTATTTACGATAGACAACGAGAGAAAAACTGAGACAGATTTTTATAGCCACCATTCAGGATTATGATTGCACGGTAGTTTCTCACAACCCAGCTTGTCACCTATTTATAGATGAGGCTGATCACCCTTCTCTCAAGTCTTTCGCTCACTGTTCTGTGTTCTTAATCCTGACTATCAACTGGTGCATACATTGTATAAGTTTCTCTGGGTCTCCCTTGAAGAGCTCCGCTACGAGGTTATCCATACCAGTTTTTTTTGGTTTTTAGCTGATTCACTGATTCACAGATGGTAAATTGTCGTTGTTCACTGCACCGGTGTAGTCCTCTTCAACGCCGTCTTGATCTCTTGTCTGTGAGCTGTTCAGGTGTTTATCGTAGTGCTCAACCTTCCAATTGCCTCGCATCCGTTCGTCGAGATGCCTCCTTTTGACGTAGGACTACGTCTTTCATTTCTATACCGGGGTGTAAATTCAAAGTTTCGATAACGAAAACAACTGAACGAAATGGTATGATAAACCCTTCATTCGAAAGATAAAATGTCTACGCGTTATATATTAGTAACTTTTTGATCCTAAACTTGTTTCAATAGCCTTAAAATTGCTTTCAAAACAGACTATTGAAATCACCAATCGGTATATAAGCGAGCGCTGCTCGGAAATCCACTCAGTTATAATTGAACAGCGATTGGAGCATGTTGTCGCTGTTCTGGCGAAGCTAACTTCGTTCATCATGAAAGCGCTGATGAACGGTGTCACCAAGAGCCTGTTTGTGCACCTTAGGCCAGAAGGGAATCCATCGGGAGGAGAGTGATGCCACTGAAAAGGCGACCAAAAAGTAACAGCATCGAAAATTGGTTCCGCGTTAGGCATCGGAGCAGCCGCCACACACAAACATACACGCGTGCAACTCTTTTCGTTTGGTGGTTATCGAGTAATCGAGAAGAATCGGGAAAAATGTCATCGTTGCTGCAAAATAATCTGCCAGGTCCCCTTGGAATTGAAAATTACATTCAAGAGGAGTTCAATTATCACTCCCGACATTCTTCCAAAAATGGAAGTATGAGTGACGAACCAGCCGAAATGTGTTGAAAGTCACTAGAATAGAGACAAAATATTGTTTTGTGATTTTTCAATCAAGTGCAATTAACAGGAAAGCTTCTGAAGATTATTCTTCCCCATCAGTACAATATTTTCGTATCCAATATTGGATGCATAAAATGAAAAACGGAAAATGTTTCACATCGCGAATATCATATAATTTCCTATCGATCAGTCGCTGAAAGTTTCAAACTCAGAGAGTTCATTCGCCTCTAGTTTGCCTCCCAAATTGCCATAGTAAACCACACTTTCTCTCGATTCAATCACGGACAAAAAACATACTTGAGCCATATTTTGGTGGTGAAATGCATTCAGTATGTTTCGAACTGTGTGGGAGCACAGAAGGGCCGATCCATCAGGAGGAGAAGAGAAGGCGACCAAGAGAGTATCAGCATCGAAAATTATTTCCGTTTCATGCATCGGAGCAGCCGCCACACACACATACACCCGCACAACTCTTTTGACATAGGACTATGTCTTTGATTTCTATATAGGGGGGTCACTCTATGAAAAATGTAATGTTTTTTAAGAGTTTTCAAACGCATATTACTCAAAATAGATATTGCGACATATGTTGTGTTATATACCATTAGACAGGAAATTTATCCAACTTTTTTTTTGCTCAAAGCATGAACAGTGAATATGAAAAAAGTTAACAATTTGACGATTAAAAAGGGGTATGTTTTCTTTCGATTGCACTAACCACTCGCTTTCCTCCCCGACGCAACGAGCAATCTTTTTGCCTAACTTCGGGCGTTAACTCACAATGTAGTTTGATGCGTATAATGAATTATTCTTCATTGACCGATAATAGGCAATCATCAGTTATTGTATTGATTGTTACTCAATCAATGCGTGCTCAATTACCCATTTAACAATGTTCTGGACAACGTGGCAACGAAGGAGAAAATGCTATTTTCAACCACAATACATTTCTGTGGTCACAGATTTATTTGATTTTGATTTAATTTATGTAGATCTTAACTATTTAGACTTGTGTTCAAAAATGATAAATGGCAGATTGTGGTTCCGGATTCTACCACGTTATCGAAATTAGATGTATCAAAAGAGAAAATATTACAGATTTTTAACAATGAAAAAACTCAATTCAAATGCTATTACTATATACAATCACAGTCCTATGTCAAGATCCCGTCCGTGCCCCTAGGCTCAGACCCATCAACTTTTCATTTGGTGGTTAGCATTAACCGTTGGCGGGCATCGAACATCGAGAAGAATCCGGAAAGATGTCATCGTTGCAGAAAAATAATCTGCCAGTTCCCCTTGGAATTGAAAATTACATTGAAGAGTTTATTTTAATGTTTTCTATTCATATAATACCGCGATCAAATGTATTTCGTTTTGTGAGTTTTGAATCAAGAGCAATTAACAGGAAAGCTTCTGGAGATTATTTTCCCCATCGTGGAGGCGATCTGGCGTAGTGGTAACATCCATACCTCTCACGCTAAAAGTCACGAGTTCAGTTCTCACTCTC
Organism: Toxorhynchites rutilus septentrionalis; assembly: GCF_029784135.1. Lineage (NCBI taxonomy): Eukaryota > Metazoa > Arthropoda > Insecta > Diptera > Culicidae > Toxorhynchites > Toxorhynchites rutilus. The sequence continues at coordinate 301,446,891 of NC_073746.1, read as the reverse complement.
GACATTCTTCCGAAATGGAAGTAAAGTGACGACCAGCCAAATGTGTTGAATGTCACTATGATACAGAAAGGAAAAAAAAATCTTCCCCATCAGTACAATATTTTTGTATCCAATATTAGATGCATAAAACCTTGTGCCTTCAACTCTTGTTTTTGAGGTCCCCCAAATATTCAATTATTCATTCATTCAGAATGGATTCAGATTCAACTTCAAACAAATCATCACTAAATCAACAATAGTCCTATGTCAACCTTGCAGTTATACCACAGATATAACCCACTTCCTGTTTTTTTTTGTTGCTGTACATTTCGACATGCCCTTGTGCGATGCGTTTTCATAAAGTTTCTTGAAGAATTTCTGCGATTCTCGAGAAGGATAAATCAGTTCTATTTCCTCATACTCTTTCTCTTCCAAGCGGTGCTCCCAATAAACAGTTTATGCTAAAGAATTTCTTCGCTCGTAGCGTTGAGGGACTGCCAATCTCTGGAACTCGTCGCACTTGAAAGTGTCGAGCCTTCGAAAGGACAGAAACTAGATGTCGAGTTAGTAATGGTGTGAAATGTATTGACTTTCGAGAATTTCGACGGCCTGTGGGACTTCGATTTGTGCGAATCAGATGAAACATCCATCAACGGCGTAATTTTCATAGGTGAGCTCGATCGTCTCAAAAACCTTTCTGCATTAGAACTAAGAATCGATTAGAAACTGGTACCATTCCGAAAAGAATCCATCAAACGCTGAAAGTTCCACTTCAGGGAGTTTGATACAGGTCTGGGGTGAACACAATAAGCTCACGATTTTTGTGGTTAGGAACCCGTATGCACGGAAATAATAAAGCTAAAAGTTATTTGTGTCATCAAATAGAAGTTCCAGTTGTAGTCAGCTCGGAACTCCCTGTAGATCATTACAATTCGTTGCTTCCATCTCTCCGATTGGTTTCTTCCCAATATCAGCATATCAGCTTGGCCAACCTGAACAATTGGAGCTTGTGACTAGCAAGGATAAAATCAAGCGAATCCAAAATTCGCCGCCTTCCAATCTCATGCTGTATCTAATGGAGATCGAGGGTTCTGTCATTTGCTGCTGGCTCACCCAGTTCAGCTTTCGCTTGCTGCATCACCATTCAGGTGCTCGTCGAAGTACTGCTTCCATCTGCCGACCACTTCGCCTTCGTTTGAGATCATGCTTCTTATCACATCCTTACATGTGTATGTCTGTAGGACAACGATCCCCTGTTGGCGCTTCTTTATTCTCAGAATCGTGGTCATGTGTCGTTCCGTGTTTGTTTGGTTAAGTTCTTCCTCGTCCGGGCCCTCAAGTAGCTCGCCCAAGTACGTTTTTTCTCCGCCACCGCTGCCTCGCATTCCACATCATACCAGGTATTTATGCCGATCGATACCTCCACTCTTAATTTGTTCGTCGCGGATTCCCTGATGGCTGTGCGATGCCTGCACCAACCATCTTTACCGTGGGAAGTGCCGCGTCGAGCGGTTACGCGTAGTCTTCCGCAGCTTGGGGTTCCACCGGTTTGTACATGGCTTCCCTTCCGATCTGAGCGTTCATATCCCCGATGACAATCTTGATGTCTCGACGCGAACAACTGTCGTAGACATACTTCAGCTGCGCGTAGAAGGCTTCGTTCTTAACTCTGAACTTTCTTAATGTGGGCAGTGCACATTGATGATACTGTAGTTGTAGAATCGGCATGTTTATCCTCGCTTGTTACTCAATCACACGACTTTGCATATTGCACAATAAAGTCAGCACCCAGCTCTTTTGTTGTGCCGTCGGTCTGATAGTGTTTGGCCCTGCCGCTACACATCCTTCGAACCTTCGTGCAGGAAAGAAGACGCCTCGTTTCGGAATGGTGACTACCAATCTATCAGACTCGTTATGAAAAGTGTTGGTAATGGAATGTTCTTCGCAGAATTTCCTCGGCGAGTGGAAAATCAACGAAACTCTAGCTTCTGAACCATATTATCGATTATAAGAAATAGTAGAAGTGTCTGTGCCTAGAGGCACGGACGGAGACTTGACGTAGGACAATTGCTTTTGAATTGAGTTTTTGTAACTGTTCAAAAATCCGTAAATTTAACTCATTCAATACTCCAAACGGTGATCCTAGTAAAAACCATTTGTTATGTGAACTGAACTTCAAACGAGCTGTAAGAGTTCATAAAAAATCAGATATATGTTGATTCGCCTTTGATTTGGATAGGTGCTTGTAATCGGTAAATGTCGAATAATTCTTAATATGCATCGGCTCACATTGTCCGTTGCATGTAAGAACCAATAAGGAAACCAGACCATGAAGAAGAGAAAGCAGTTTAAACAGTTAAAGCAAAGCCTAAACAGTTAAGCTGACCTTTAATTATGGTGTTTCTTTTTTTTAAGTCGCAAAATGTATCTAAAATATGTTTCGTTACCAACACGATAATACTGTATGTAATAATTTTATTCGCGCAATTTTTGATATTTTCTGTAGGGATTCAATCTAGGTTCCATCAAAGTTGTTTAATAATAATTAAGAAAATAAAAAAAAACATATCCGGTGACAAAATTTTCAAACGAACATCACGATAGCACGTACACGAAATAGGCTAAACAATGCATTGAAAGCAACGAAGAAACATTTTTTTAATTTGCTCTCCTACTAAAAGATTACTCAATTCTAATTCATTAGTTGTCTCAGATTGCTCCGGTTTATTTTCGTGATAAACAGAAAATATATAAATCTTACCAATTAATTATAAAAGATGCATTAAATTTAACATTTACGGGCTCTGCTAGAAATCACATGCGTTACATGCATTTTGTTTGAGGATGACAATAGCGTTATTTTCTAGTTTTCTTCAAGTTCTCGTTATATTCATCCATTCCGTTCAGCGCAATCTGTTTTTCACGTGTATTAAGTACAGCTGCACTTCATTAGGTTTCAAACAGTTCGCTCGCAATCAGTTCGTGTGGCGAATAACTGTTCGTTCACTCTTATTGGTGAAATAGTTCTTTCGTACCGTTCGCGAACGGTTTAGCCATCTCTGTCACGGAGGCTTAGAGTAGTGCGGGGCAAAGGTGCGCACGGAGCAAAAGTGCGCATTGGCCTTTTTGAAGCAAACGAGCATAAAAATTTGACAACAGTGTATTCGTTTGATACATTATTACACCAGCAGCTCACACATATAAGCAAGATACATTTCATGAAAGTGGCAAAAAGTTATGAGGTAAAAAGAGTTTTGCGATGTTTTGATCTATTTTTTTCAGTTTTGGATATGACGATTTACTTACCTAAAACAACTGGAAAGTTCGAAACTACACGGTCAAGGAAACCTTCATTCTATAGTAGATGATAGTGCGTATTCGTTTCTGTGAAAAAGTTCAAGGGTTCGGGAGGCAGCCTCGAAGCGTCGGATTGCGGCAGACCTCAGTAGCTCTGAGGAAGAGGCTCATATCAGAAAGTGATTCATGATTTGAATCTTCTTTTATTGACATTTCTACTTCTGCTGGGATGTGTCAGCAAGCACCTAGGGTGGTTCAGATAGGTATTTACGAGTGAGCAGTCTGAGGATTCGGCGAACCAGTGCAGGGCACTGGACAAAGCTTTCTATGGTATGACCCTCAAAGATTTACGGCGTCTGGCGTTTGATTTGGCAGGAAGAGATTGGGATTCTAGCTTCATGAGGAACCATCGTCTGTCTCTTCGAACCCCACGACAGCACAACGAAGCAACAGCGCTCCAAGGCAAAGCGTCGGAATCCTCAGAACCGAAATCCAAGATAAGGTATAAAAATAAACAATTGCTTAAAAATAATTCAAAATGAATTTCAAATGAAAAATGTTTTTATTTTCACCGTTCATTCGCGAGTATAGATTACATACATAAAAATAATTTCTTTGGGAACTTGAGTGCTCGAAATGATATATATCAATATATCAATTGTGGGTGGGACGAAGTTCACCGGGTCAGCTAGTTTGTTAATGAAAACAAATTCTGTTTCAAATGTTGGACATTTTCGGATATCTTATATTGTCAGTCTCTTTCCTCCTAAAAATTTCCACGTGGTATGTTCGACCATAAAACCAATTCTTCTCCACCCATAAAAAACCCATAAAACACCCCCTCCTGCCTACTGTACGGTGCCTACACTCTCTAGTAGTGATGCTTCTCCCGCTTCTGATAATAAGGCATTTATTTTTGGTATAAGTTATCTCAGCACTTATTGAATTGAAAATAAGTGCGCACTTTTGCCCCGTATGGGGCAAAGGTGCGTAAAGGGTGTGTCACATCAAATTGCATCACGGAAAAAACGCTGTAGAAATTCGCCCAGTAGACCGTAGATTTCCTTTGACACGAAGGTGACCCCGTTGGCTTCGTACCACTCCAACACATCCTTTGAATAGTGGCACGGAGCGAGATCCGGCCAGAAGATGGTCGGGCCCTCGTGCTGCTTCAATAGTGGTAGTAAGCGCTTCTGTAGGCACTCCTTAAGGTAAACCTGCCCGTTTACCGTGCCGGTCATCACGAAGGAGGCGCTCCGCTTTCCGCAAGAGCAGATCGCTTGCCACACCATGTACTTTTTGGCAAACTTGGATAGTTTATGCTTGTCAATCTCCTCCGGAACGCTGAATTTGTCCTCTGCGGAGAAGAACAACAGGCCCGGCAGCTGACGAAAGTCCGCTTTGACGAAGGTTTCGTCGTCCATTACCAGACAATGAGGCTTCGTCAGCATTTCGGTGTACAGTGTTACGGTTAGAAAAACCGCAACAAAATATAACCATAAACCATATGGTAATACGGACCGAAGAGTGAGTGTACCTCCCATAATTATACACCCTACTAATACATGCCCAAATCCCATCATCACCTACCTACCTGTAAGGCATTGCATGCTGCCACGCGAATTCAAAAAAAAAGAATCTTTGTAAAAAAAACTAACAATGTTTAA